>NW_023270231.1:3045468-3187061 GCF_011800145.1 Mirounga leonina
GGGGGGTGAGGAGAAATGAAAAGGAAATTGAAGAGTCGGCCTCCACCCACTTGTGCAGAAGCATAGGATACCGGACTCCATGCTGAATTGGGAGAACCATCTAGAAGATATTACCCTATGCTTCATTAAGTGGAACAGTCCCAGGCACAAGACAAAAACAAAATTTAAGGAACAGAAACCAGTTCCTCTAAGAAAGATTGTACACAACCCCAGTGGAACTCTCTCTTCCCCCACCATGCCTGCAGGCTAGAGAGAGGGGGATGGAACACCACACCTGGGCCTTCTAGCTGTAGCTACAGGGTAAGACAAGTCTCGGGTGATGGTTAAAAGAGGGCTGGGGAGAATTCTCTCCCACTGACTGACAAGCGAAGTTTGTCTTTCCATCTATGAAGTAAGCTGGTTAGACTGGATGGTCCTTCCTGGCTTGGAAAAGAAGTCTAACACCCTGTATTCCAAACAAGGAAATCAAATGTCATAATCTCTAAAAGACAAAAGAAAGAAGATGACTCTTATCTTGTTCCCAGAGGATAAAAAAGTCCTGAGAATGTCCCTCAACACTCCCCAAATTAGCAAGAAATACAAGAAGAATGGTATCCTTTTTGTCTCTTTTGACCCCAACATAGTACTGAGGAAATGGTCTGGGGGGTGAGGAGAAATGAAATTGGAAAGCGTAGTTTACAGAGAAGCCCTCTTAAGCAGGAGTAATGCAAAAAGGAACAAAGTGTTAACCTGAAAATATCCAAGAAAATTCAGCATGAGAAAGCAGTTAAAAAGATTAATACCTTAGTTTCATAGAAAACATAGCCCAAGCATCATTCCCAAGTGCTTTGTCCAATAGAATACATTAATAAGATTACTTAAAAGCAATAAACAATAAATTAAACTTCTCAAAGTCTAGCCAATAAAATTACAGAATCAAATATAAAGAGATATGGTAAAGCTAAGGAAGTGAATAAGAACCAAACTAAAATAATACCATTTAAAAACTCATGAATAAATTAGAAGCAGCAAGAAAGAGAATAAATATAATTGAAAATGAAATTCAGGACAGAAGACAAGATAATAACAGCAGATAAAGAGGGGAAAAAAGCTAATGAGAAGCAAATAATAGATATAAAACAGGAAGTTATGACATTCTAAAAAGAGAAAATCTCTGAAGTAGTGCTGTGAGTTGAACTGTGTACCCCCCCAAAGATGGACGTCCTAACCCCCAGTGCCTGTGAATGCGAACTTATTTGTAAATAGGGTCTTTGCAAATATAATGAAGTTAAGAAGTCACACTTATTAGGTGGACCCTAATCTAATCTGAGTAGTGTCCTTATAAGAGAAAACAGAGATTTTAAGAAGAGAAGATCATGTGGAGACACAGAGACACACAGGGAAAGATAGCCAAGGGAACACCAAAGCAGAGATTTGAGTGATGCTTCTACAAATCAATGAACCTCAAGGATTGCCAGCCTTCACCACAAGTAAGGAGAGGGGCAGAGAACAGATTCTCCATCAGAGCCCTCAGGGAGAATCAACTCTGCTGAAATTCTGATTTTGAACTAGTTGCTTCTGGAACTGTAAGAGAATAAATTTCTGTTGTTTGAAGTTACTCAGCTTGTGTGGTACTTAGTTAAAGCTGCACTAGAAAATGAAAACAAGTTCTACAAATAGAACAAAAGAACAAATCATTTAAAGTATTGGGGGTGGGGCACCTGGGGGGCTCAGCCAGTCAAGCATCTGCCTTCGGCTCAGGTCACAACCCCAGGGTCCTGGGATCGAGCCCCACATCAGGCACTGGGGAGTCTGCTTCTCCTTCTCCCCCTGACCCTCCCCCACTCATGTTCTCCCTCTCCCTCTCTCTCAAATGAATAAGTCTTAAAAAAACAAAACCAAAAAAAAAAAAAAAAACCCTCTGGGAACTAAGATTGAGAAATGGAATAGAAATATTGTAAATCTTAGAGAACTAGGACTTCTACCACCTCCATTTTGACCGCAAACTTTCTAAATGAGTAAGTGCTTTCCAGCTTACCTCTTAACTCAGGCAAAAGACCTCGTGAGCAAAGCATCCCCTAATGGGAACCAAAACCATCCCCTGGAGCACTAAGGACTGGCCGGAGCCAGCAAAAGCCTGCCCATGCTTGATTCTAAGACAATGGTCGCCTTTTACTGCCCACCTGCGTGGACCCACCTACCTTTGTCCCGTGTTTTCCTTATACAAACCTGGAAGTATCTTCAGCACTTTGGAGACAGTCTTTGAGACGCTCTTCTGATGCCTTCCCTGTGATGGCCACACAGAAATAAATTCCTTTCTTGTTTCACCACCACAGGTTTCTCTGCCTTTGGATTTTGTCAGTGGCAACTGGCTGAACCTGATCTGTGTGGGACCCCGGAAGCCAGGTGCCCTTGCATGCTGTGCCCCAGCTACATTAGCAGAAATATTTAAATATGATAAAATGTATAAAAAGTAGCTACTAATAGTTTGAGAGAAGGACACAAATAAACACTGCTTATAATTTAAATATGATGTTTTAAAAATCACGAGTCCAGACTGTTCAATGTTTTACCTCATTTTTCTCCACATTCAACAATTTTAACAGTGATAAAGATCGACACGGGGGCCCCTGTACTAGACATCAGGAATCCAGTATGAGTAAAACACGGTCCCTGCCTTCCAAGATTTATAATCTTGTCATAAAAATAACAAATCTGATATTTGCATACCTCATTAGGTTTTTACATTGGCATCATCCTAGGTAGCTCATATCCTTTTATGAAATAAGCATTGGTCAAGCTGCTTTAGACATGTGTCATAGACTCCATGCAGCAGGGCTACAAGAAAGGTCCATTATTATCCCCATTACATATTTTATGAGGAAGAAATATTTATCTAAAAGTTATTAATGTCAATTTCACTCTCATGTTTTTTTGCCTGTTAAATTCTAGTACAATTCAAATTAATAGGTTTTTTTGTGTGGAACAGAAAAGGGGTGGGGGAGCGGAATCTAGTTTTAACCCAACTGTTAATTAGCTGTGTGTGATAGCTAATTTTATGAGTCAGCTTCATTGGGGATGCCCACAAAACTGATACAGTATTATTTCTGAGCATGTCTGGGAGGAGGTCTCTGGAACAGCTTAGCATCTGAATCAGTAGACTGAGGAAAGAAGATCACCCTCACCAATGCAGGTGAGCACCATCCAAATTCATTGCTGTCCTGAATAGAATAAAAGAAAAACAGACGAAGGGTGCATTTGCTCTCTCTGCTTGAGCTGAAACATCTGTCTTCCTAGGCTTGCAGACATCTGCACTACTGGTTTTCAGGCTTTTGGACTCAGATCAGGACTTACACCTTCAGCCCCTCAATTCTCAGATGTTTTTACTCAGACTGAATTACACCACTGGGTTTGCTTGTCTCCAGCTTACAGAGGCAGATCATGGGGACTTCTCAGCCTCCCAGGACCCAATGCCTATAATAAATCAGTCAATCTCTCTCTCCTTCCCTCCCTCTCTCTCTCAATATACGTGTCTGTGTATGGACATAGATATATCCTATTGGTTCTGTGTCTTTGAAGAATCCTAATACACTGTGTGACTTTAGACATAGGACTGCTGTGGTTTTTTTTTAAGATTTTATTTATTTATTTGAGATAGAGCAAGAGAGAGCATGGGTGGGGGGGGGTGCCAAAGGCAGACCCTTAACCATGTTAGCCCCCCAGGCGCCCCCACAGGGCTGCTGTTTTGCATCTCGTACCAGAGGGATAGTACTAGTTGTCCCCATATCAGTTTCCCTTTCCTTTCTTTCATTATGGAATTCCTGGGTTTGAGGTGGGCACATACAGAATGAGAACTTGAATCCCCAGCCTCTTCAGCAGCTGAGTGTGACAACATGACTATGCCACAACCCAATTAGTTTAAGTAGATTTGGGGCACTTTCTGGACAGTAACCTTAAAGAGAAAGGGTGTGTCCTCCCACCCCCCTCCCAGCCCCTGTTGCTGCTTGGAATATCAGCATGATGACTGGAGGTTTTTGCATCATGGGGTTGGGGCTCCCTTCTAAGGAGGCGGGAACAGAAAGCTGGAAGCAACTTAGCCCTCTAGATGATTCTGGAGCCACCACATCATCTCTGGTCTGTCTGGATCTGAACTTTACAGAAGACAAAAACAAATGTCTATCTTACTTAAGCCACCACTTTTGCAGTTCAGTTACAGCTCATCTAATCTCACAGATGCAACTGACTTTCCTTTATGTTTTTTAAAGCAGTAAAAGCCCTTTACCCATATTAAAACAATTACAATGCAATTTTCTGAAGCAGAGGTAGGGAACAGAGCCACATTTTACCAATGAGTAAGGTAGAGCTTGGAGAAGAAAAATAACTTAAATGCAAAGAGCAAAGCTCAGATCCAAACCTGGATTATTCTAACATCCGCAGGTGCTGGCTGGCAAAACAAAACCATCGTTTTGGGCATTTTTCTTGGTTGACACCATATACCCTCCCCCCGCCCATGAATACTCCACAACATGAGAAAAAGAAAAGCAATTTTATCCTTCATCAAGTGTGGAAAAATGCCCAAATATTGTCATCATGCAAAAATAAGAAAAAAGCCAAAAAGACAATGGATGTCTCTCTCAAAAGCTGATACACAAGTTTTGACCAAGAGAGAAAAGAAGTGATGAAGGAGAGAAGTCAGAGAGGAGGTACTGACCAATTCTGAGGACTCACACAACTCCACCCTCTCTACCTGGAGAATGACTTCTGACCTCCTCCCAAACTTTTGTTTGCAGCCCGATCTCTCTCCCCAGCTCCAAGGGGATGCTGGAAATTCATAAGCATCCATTCAACAAAGTCATAAAGATCTACATGGGAGCCACAGTGCTAGGTACCAGGGAATCCCATATGCATAATACATCATTCTTGCCTTCCAAATTTGTAGTTTTTTGACAAAAATAGTAACTATGATATTTGAACACCTCATTAGCTGTGTTACATTAGTATTATCACTGCAGCTCACATCCTTGTATGAAATAGGTATTGTTCAAGATGCTTAACATGTATATTATGGGTTCCATGCAATAAATCTATAAGAAATCTCTGTTATTATCCTTTTACAGATGAGAAGGTGAGGTACAGAGCAATTAAATAATTTACCCAAGATTACAGAGCAAGTTGCAAATACCTCCTCATTAAAGACTCCCAACTGCCCTAGTTATCAGTACTTGTGTGATACCTTAAGTATCATGCTTCTTGTTGGCAAAAGTATGTGGAAATGGATGGACATAGCCAAGTATTGGGAGTGTTAGCAAATACAGTTTTAGTGGAAGAAATACAAAACAAGATAGAAAGAGAGAAAGTTCACTTAACATCCCCCGGGTATTAAAACGCAAAGAGCCCAGGCAAACTGAACTCCAAATTGAACCTCTTCTAACACCTCACAATGTAACACATGCTATGATATGGGTAAGCAGAGCGCCCCATGGATGCAGCACTGAGAAAAGACATCTGAGGAAGGGAGTCGATGAACTTTCATGAGACGCTTCTTAATGGAAAGAGACATCCAAGCCTAAGCCCAAAAGAGTGATTAGGTCCAAGGAGGGGAAAGGCTTTCCATGTTGGGAAAGCTAAGTGCAAAATCCTGCAGACAGATGAGAACTTGCCTCCTTGGGGGACATACGTGCCTGCCCTGTGATTGGGGATGGGAATGGTAAGGATGACATGGAGAAAGATGTGACAGGAAATGGCATCCTAGTCGCCAAGTGTCCACAGCTAAAGCCAATCTTCCTCTAAACGTTTGCTCTTCCCCTGGCTCCTCTGACTCAGTTATTGTCTGAATAATAAGCTTTGAAGTCTTCTAATCACCTCTGACATGTTCCCCTCTCTTGCCTCTGCATTCAAATTCTCATGACCTCTTGTTAAATTATCTGATATACAGGTCTTTTTGTTATTCCCCTTACCACATCTTGAGCATACCCCCAATGCACCTTAAGCCTAGACAACAGCAAGTACCCCGCAGTCTACAATTTTCAGCCCAGCTTGTTAAAACCCATATGCCAGACAAGATTCTTGGGATCTCACGGGCACACGGCAAAGTCTGCCATTCACTCCTACACACAAATACAAACACACCGGATATGTGGAAAGACACTCAGGCTTACTGGCGACCAAAATAAGTGCAGATAATCAAAGTTCTTACCTCTTGAAACTTGAAAGATAAAAAGATTGGCAATTGGTGTCAAAGATGTGAGGAAATGGACACACAGGGATTGCTTTGGGAACATGAACTGATACAACTGTCGTGGAAAGTGGTTTAGCGATGGCTATCAACATCCTTTAAAAGGTGCATGACCGCTCCCAGTAATTCCACGTCTGAGTGTTTATCCCCAAGAGATCATTGGACCAGAATCTCAACAAGAATGTATCCGGAGGCTTACTTACCATGGCAACCCAAGACTGAAAACAAAATTTATTTTTTAAAAAATGATGGATATACATATAATGGAAATCCAATCCAACAGATAAAGATGATAATATGGACCTACATTTGTTGACATGGAAGAGTACCAATATAAATATATATGCTCATGTATACATATATGAAGTGGAAAAAAAAAAAAAAACCCTAGATGATGAAAAGACATTTTTGTAAATATCTGCCTGTCAGAGACCCAAGTAAAATTCCATAGCCAAATCTTGCCATAATATCTTAACTAAAGAAAACCTGAAGAAAAAGGAAAGGCTGAAATCAAAGAGATACGGTCTGAAACTAGGAGTTAATTCTTACTTGGATCAAGGGCAATCCAGTGTATCATGCCAAATAACACTTTTTACACCTTCCCCCCTCCCCCCCTTTTCTCTTTGGTCTCATTATGCACAGAACTCTTTCTCTCTTTCCATTACTCACTTCCTACCATCTACCAAAATATCCCTGACACATGCTGTGGTATTGCAATGTATATTAACAAATGTATATTTGGGATTCATCTGTTTGGGGCACCATTGGAATTTCCTGAGTGATAAGAGGACAAAGGTGTCTTTTGTTAATGACAACTTTTGGACCACACCTAAGGATGGGGGCTGGTTGCCAGGAAAACCAACCAAGGGATTAGAGGGTTGGAACTTGCAGTCTCACCACCACCCCCCGACCTCTAAGGTGGGAAGAGGGGATGGAGGTTGAACAAATGCCAATATCCAATGATTTAATTAATCATTCCTCTAAAATGAAGCCTCCATTAAAAACAAATAAACAAAAACAAAACAACACCACCAAAAAAAACAGGGTTCAGAGAGATTCCAGGTTGCTGAACACATGGAAATTCAAAGAGAGTGCCTCGCTCAGAGAGCATAGAGTAGTTAAAGTTTCTATTAGATAAAAATGTCTTGGAAATAGATACTGGTGATGGTGGCACAGTATCATGAGTGCTATTAATATCACTGATTTGTACACTTAAACATGGTTTCAATAGCAATTTTATATGTATTTCATCACAATAAAAACAGAAGGGACTGGCACGGCCCCAGCTCTTTTTGCCTCCTTGTCCCCTTCTTTCTGCCCAGAGAAGAGATAATGCCCTTATTGGTATAGGAGCCAAGTAGACACCATGAGGTGACAAACATGAGAATGAAAGCCAACACATTCAAGAAGGTAAAGCAGAAACAGATAATATCAAGGTCCCTGAGGGCATGAGCAGCCTCACAGTCCAGAACCGATTACCCCCAGATTTCTCATGAGAAAACTGACAGTCCTTTTTGTTCAAGGTATTTAAGTTTTCAGGGGTACCTGGGTAGCTCAGTCGATTAAGCGTCTGCCTTTGACTCAGGTCATGATCCTGGGATGGAGGCAAGCGTCGGGCTCCCTACTCAGCAGGGAGTCTGCTTCTCTCACCCTCTGCTCATGCGCTGCTCTCTCTCAAATAAATAAATAAAATCTAAAAAAAAAAAAAAGTTACCTAAGCTTTCAGTTAATTGCCACTGTATGCACTCCTGACAGACACAACTCCCCTCTGTTGTATCAATACACTAGGAAATGAAGTATCAGAACAGGGTCCTTAAGACCCTTCTAGTCTAGCCCTAAATAGTCCCCTTGCAGACTTATCTCACTCTTTATCCTCATGTGAACCCCAGACTCCAACTTTGCTTTTCTCTACATAGAACATTCACCTTTCTGCCTCCATGCCTTTGCTCATCACATTTCCCCAACCTAGAATGTCCTCCCCTGCCAACTCCTCTTAGTAGCACATCAACCCTACCTCTCCCAGAAAGACTTCACTCCAGCAAGAAGTAAAGACTCTGCTTCTGAAATCCCAAACCCCTGTGTGTCCCATTTATCACCAGTACCTAATCCATTGGCAAGTCTTTTTAGATCTACTTTCTTTTAAGATTTATTTGAGAGAGAGAACGAGATAGAGCACAAGTGGGGAGGAGCGTCAGAGGGAGACGCAGACACAGACGCCCCACTGAGCAAGGAGCCTGACACAGGGCTCAATCTTGGACACCGGGATCATGACCTGAGCCAAAGACAGATGCTTAATGGACTGAGCCACCCAGGTGTCCCTAGATCTCCTTTCATATTCCATCCTACAGAAAACCACTTCCAACCACAACCACTGGTCCCATCCTCCTGCAGGCCGTGCTCAGCTCTCCTCTGGACAGTCCAAATTGCCTCCAGCTGGCCTCCTTATTCAATTCTTGCCTCCTTTCCTCTAGTCAATTTCTAGCACAGATGCCAGAGTAAGGTTTTGAAAACTCTAAGTTGGATCATATCATCCCCCTGTCCCAACCCTCCAGGTATCTTCCTAACACATTAGAATAAAATCCAAATTCCTTTCCTTGCTTGGCCTAGCAGACTTGTCCACAACCTGGTCCCTGTCTGCTCCTTCAAACTCAATTTTTATCCTTCTCTGCTTGTTTACTCTAACCATGCTGACCTGCTTCGGTTCCTTGAATGTGCCAACCTAATTCCAGCCTTCAGACATCTGCACTTACGTTCCATCTACCTGGAACGATCTCCACCCAAATCTACACATAGCTGGTTCCCTCATTACTAAGAAATCTCTACTCAAATGTCACCACCCCAGAGAGGCCTGCTCTGACCACTTTATCTAAAAGAAATACCACTCTAACATGTATTCTTTTTCTTCATAGCATTTCTCCTACCACCCCATCCCAAGTCTAAATCTATTTTCATTTTCTTATTTATTATAGGGTTCCCCATTAGAATGCCAGCTCACTAGGGCAGGGGCTATGTTCTGTCCATCACCGCATCTCTGGCATCCACCACGGTGCCGGGCACAGAGCAGGCCTGACTACTGGAATGTGTCCTGTTTGTGCACAGTTCATGTACCTGCTTTGTTAATCACTACCAGGTGGGTATTTGCCACGCAAGTCACCTTCAACATTTTCTCCAATTGAGCCTCCCCTTCCTTCCATCCTACTGCCTACTCCCTGTACCTCCTGCAAATTTCAGAACATCCAAATACTGGTGAAATGAATGAACCTTTCAGTAGCTGGTTTTTGGGTTTTTTTTAAGATTTATTTTTATTTATTTGAAAGAGAGAGAAAGTGAGTTGAGGGGCAGAGTGAGAGAATCTTCAAGCAAACTCCCCACTGAGCACGGAGCTTGAGGAAGGCTCAATCCCACTACCTGTAAATTGTGACCTGAGCCAAAACCAAGAGTTGGACACTCAACTGACTGGGCCACCCTGGCGCCCCTAGTTTTGGGTTTTATTTTCAGTCTGTCAGCAATCTCTTGCTTAATCTGTAATCTTACTGAAACTAACAAAATTTGTCCTTCACCAAGTAAATTAACTACTATGAGATAATTTCGATGTTAATGATTAAATTATTTAGTTTTCTTTTTCCATTTCCTCTTTGAATCCTTACTGCAAACAGACGGAAATATATTTTAAATACAAAAGATGAAATAAAGCTTAAAACCTAAAAAAACAGAAATAATGGTATGCTGTTTAAAAAGAATCACTAGCAACCACAAGTTTGTACACAGAAATAAATAGTGAGCTACTCTGTCTATTCCTGCTCTAAATCATACAGCTAAATGACCACCACTGAAGTCCAAGTTTCCCAGTTTCTTGAGAATACCCGCCCAGAACCAGCCTCATTTGGACAGCAGATCTTATGGGATCAGGTCCGTGACTGAAGTTCTGATGATTTAAGTCCTCAGCAGCAATACTGCTTTAGATAAAATTATTAAAACCACAGTCTCCCTTAAATGCATAATTGGTTAGTGAAAGAAGACAGTCTGAAAAGGCTAAATGCTGTAGGATTCCAATTATATGACATTCTAGAAAAGTCAAAAGTATAGAGACAGTAACAGGATCAGTGATTGAATATAGTTAGTGCAACTAAATTGTACACTTAATAATGATTAAAGTAATAAGTTGCTTGTGGCATATTTTACCATAATAAAAAAAGTAAAAAAAAAAAAAAAATCAGTGGTTGCCAGAGGTTTGTTAGGAGAGGTAAGAATGAACAGATGAAGCACAGAGGATTTTTAAGTCAGTGAAACTATTCTGTAGGATACTATAATGGTGGATGCATGTCATGACACATTTGTTAAACCCAGAGAGCATATACCTAGCAAGAGTGAACTCCAATATAAACTATGGACTTTAGTTAATAATCATGTATCAGTATTGGTTCTTCAATTACAAAAGATGTACCCCACTGATGCAAGATGTCATTAACAGGGGGAACTGAAGGGAGGCGGGGACGGGGGGTGTATGGGAACTGCACTTTCTGCTCAATTCTCTTTAAGCCTAAAACTGCTCTGGAAAATGAAGTCTATTCATATCTTTTTTATTTTTTTTTTAAGATTTTATTTATTTATTTGACAGAGAGATAGCGAGAGCAGGAACACAAGCAGAGGGAGTGGGAGAGGGAGAGGGAGAAGCAGGCCTCCCGCCGAGCAGGAAGCCCGATGTGGGACTCGATCCCAGGACCCTGGGATCATGACCTGAGCCGAAGGCAGACGCTTAACGACTCAGCCACTCAGGCGCCCTATTCATATCTTTTTAAAAGTTCCTCTTCTGGTCACCAGTGTTACTCACATAGAATTGCAAAGAATTAGGGGCAAATTGTAGATTTAGGTTGCCATTATTTTAATTACATGTTCGTATTTCCTCTCAATGACTCAATGAGTTTTCTGTTTAATACGTATTCTTAAATATCAAGCAACTCATTTGGGTAGATGTTTATTAAATGCCTACTATTTGCAAGGCTCTGTGGTAGGCACTCATATACTTTTAAATAAACCAAAGTATTTATTTAAAAATCACCCTGGGAGAAGGAAAAGAAAGATTTCCATAGGATTTCCAAAAAGCTTTTTTTCAGGTGCACAGGTCACCTTGCTCCTTAATCATTCACCCCAGCAAGCTCAGAGGAACCAGGACTGTCTCTCCTATCTTCTGCACATTTTTATGGATTCCTCACCTCCTCTCAAGAGAAAGATAATTTCTCAGAGCAAATGGTCATATTGATATTCATGGGATAAACGGTTTGTAACTGAACAGCAACACCCTGCTAATGTAAATTTCATACACAGCTTCCAAAAGGTTAAACAATGCTGCTTCGCTCTACTGTGCCCGGAAAGCAAATGACAGCAAGAGGCTCAACCCTGGCGCCAGGCTGGGCGAAGTCCTTACGCAGAAAGTTCTCCCAGCAACAAGATCTTGCTCTCTGCTCAGGAGAGGTGTTCAACACCCTTTAACAGTCAGAGTTTCCTGGAAACTAATGACTCAGCACACACCCATACAATACCCAGTCAACTTTCTGGACTCAAAAGTGAAAGACCATGGTAGAGGATGGCGGGGGGGGGGGGGGGGGGGCGGCGGGGAAGCATAGATGGAATTATTTTCAAGTTTACTTTATGAATATGTATTTTTAAACAACTTTCCCAACTGTGCTTGCTGCATATCATTATCCTCTCCCACTGGTCCTTAACTTAGCACTCTGACTCCCACCTCTTTCAATCTATTTATTGAGTGCCTACTATGTGATAAGCACCCTTAAAGGTAGTGAGAGCATAACAATGAAGAATCCAGACAACTTCTTGACCCCCAAGAAGTATATAATCTAGGAGATGCTGACAATAAGCTGATTTCAGACTCTGTTAAATGCTACAGAGAAAAATAAAATGGGGAGATGGTGTAACAAGGAGAGAGATAGGGGTAGGGCATTTGGTGTATAAACTGTAGAGAACAGGGTCATTGAAGACCTTCATAAAGAGGTGATATTTAAATGAGAATACGAGGACCACCTAAAGATGTGTAAAGGCCCCAGGCAGGACTAACCTTGCATGTTCAAGATTAGGCAGGAGGCTAATGTGTCCAGAAAGAGTGAGAATGGAAACAGTGGTGATCAGGGGCCGGGGGGTAGAGGGCCTTGTAACCATTAGGGGTTTTTTGCTACATACAATAGGGAAGCAAAGAAGGATTTTAAGCAGGAAAGCACAATGATCTGATGTATACTTTGAAAAGATCAATTTTGCCATAGTGTGTAGAAAGGATTGTAGAGAAACAAGATTAGAGAGAGGGAGATGCATTGGGAGAAGACTAGCACAGATCAGATGAGAGAAAATGGTAAACTGGACCAGTAGGCTATGGGGTGCTGCTGCACAGATTCTACTACAAATATGTCCAAGCCAGGGGACAAAGGAGAGTCAAAATCTAGCCCTCACCTATCTTGCCAAGCCCTGAAATCCAGTGAGGCAAGGGCTGATTCAAGCTGGAAAGGAGACCCTTTTGATGGTTTGTCCATTCCAAGGGAACAGCCTTTTCCCTATACATACAGTTGATTTACCTGCTTGGGGAGCCCCCTGAACCCGGATAGCCCTAGGGTAATGGAGAGAAGAGTTTCAGTGGAAGAAATACCACAGAAGGTGACCTGAACAAAACGTAGTGATGAATTCAACTGGAGATGAGTGGAAAGAGAAAAATGTAGAGTGACTCCTAGCTTCTGGGCTTGAGTATCATGGTGGTTGTCCCACTTGCTGAGATAGGGAAGTCTAGAAAAGAAGAACTTTGTAGTGCTAGAAAACCAAAGGTTTTATTTCAAACATATTAATTGAACTTTCTATTAGACATCAGATGGGCAATCAGGTAGGGACTGAGTTTGGAAAGAGGACATAAAAAGAGGGCTGAACCCAGTTGGAGGGCAGTAACAATTAGAAGTCAGACACAGGAGAGGAGCCAGCAATTTCCATGCTCAACTCATTTAGCCTCCAACATGCACTTATGCAATGAAACTGGACACAGAGACCATTTGTTCCAGAAACGGCTCCCTGGCAGGTGGAGGCTGGGTGTGCTCACTCAACATGTGCTTTATAGCTCATTTTCAATCAAGGGCTCCCATATAAATCCAGACACTAGATCATCTACAAATTTAATTAACTGTATTTTTGCAGAATCTCAATTTGACCATAAAAATTTAATGCTTAATATAGTTTAAGGTTCAATGGCCTTTCTTTTTAAAAGGAGACAAATGAAATAGCCACAGATTAATTTTTCCAGTCATCCCCAATATATCAGAGTTATGAAGACAACTAAGAAGAGTGGGTATTTGAAGTCCAAGTCTGAATATTTGGATAAAATATAGGATTTGACTATCTCCTACTGAATTCTCCTTAAATAAGAATTATTCACTTGTTTGCTCATAGTAATTTCTCTCTAGTACTTCCTGAAGCTAGTCTCAGAAGCCAAGTAGCTCATACCCAGGCGAAACAACCATATCACCTTCTAATACCCTTTACCTTTGGGTACAGACAGGAGCTATGTGCAGTTACTATTAATAATGAAAACAAAACACCCTGCAAAAATTTTGGCCAGAGCCATTAATATTTATAAGGCCTAGGGTGAATTCATTTACATTTTTAGGTCTGCTAATTTAAGGAGATTTGTCATAAAGAACAGTAGACCTGGATTTCAGTCTTGGCTCTGTCATTTGCTAGTTATGACTGGGGGCAAAGCAGTTACCATCAGTTTCCTCAGCTGTAGAAGGGGGAGAGGAATGCCTACTCTGACTACTTCACAGGGGAGTTGAGCAAATTCAATGAAACGAGCGTATGTAAAGTTACCTGACATTTCTATTGCTAGTAAGAGTGAATTCAGGTACATTACAAATTCATTGTCATCCTGAATCTGACCTTATAATTGCTGGAATAATCAGAAATCATATGTAGCTGGCATATCTGATACAAACACAAAACAAAGTTTAGCACGTAGTAGCAGATCAATAGACATTAGTTTCTTTCTGTTCATGTTTCCACCTTTGCTCACAAGAAGAGCATAATAGTAGACACTCATTAGTCCAAGCGTGCTTCCAATAGGAGGAAAACAAAGCCCAGATTGGCGAAATGACATACTTCTGGTTTCACACTAAATGTCTAACTTCCCGTCTGTTAAATAAGAGATTAGACTAGACAGGTCATTTAAAAAACTATTTCACAGCAGAGCCCACCCACAGCAGTGAAGGGGGAGACAGAATATGGCTTCCGTTCACCCAGGGCAGATCTGCTTTTAGGGTGCTATATACTCCATTTCTGCATAAGATTAGTTAGAAAAGAGGGTTGCTGCTAACAACAACAAAATACTTGAAAGTAACTTAGTTTATGAGAATTAGACACACTGGTTTGGTGATTGCAGACTCTCTGAGGGCTACCATATGATTGAAATGTTAAAATCTCCAGGCAACGCACAGCTCTACAATTCACCTGGTCCCCTCAGCTTCCTTTTGTATTTTACCAGCCTATTTAGTTCAATTAAGTTACCTGCCTAGTCCCAGAATCGCACCCACCTCCCCACCTTCATTCATATTTGGGGAAAATTCTATGATTCATTGCATAAGTTCTTAATTCCATCCTTAGGATGCCAATGTGGCTGTTATAAAATACAAGACCAGCTTAAACAAGATAGTTCACTATCTCTCAAATAACAGTGTAAGTAGTCCAGGGCTGATGTGGCAGTTCCACAGTGTCTGGGATTAATATACCTCCTGTCTTGTTGTCCTGCCACCCTTAACGGGCCATTAGGCAGCCATGAGTCCAGATAAACTTCAGGATTGCTAAAGGGAAAAGAGGAGAAAGGGTACTAGAAGACAGCTATGGGTTTATGCCACATCTTTCCTATTAAATTTTAAACTCTGAGGGCAGAGACCATGAGATGAATATCTGCATACCCTACATGATGCCCAGTTATGGGCAAAATCTGTTCAAGTAGCTGCATAATGCTCATTTATAGTAAGAAGGAAATCAACAAGGAAAGAAAAGATTCTAGGTAGGAAAAGCAGGTTGGGTATGAGGGAGAAAGTCAATTTTAGACATGTTTAACTTGAATACTTACTAGGCATCAAAGGGAGAGGTCAAGCTGACAACTGTATAGACCAATCTTCAGTATGGAGCAAAGACTGGACTCAGATTGTAAATTGGAAGCAATCAACATGTGAGTGACATCTAGAGATTTAGATAAGATTCTAGGGGAATGGGTATAGATAGAGTAAAAGAAAGATCCAAGAACTGGATGCATGCCCATTTAGAGGTTGAAGAGATAAGAAGAAAGAAACAAGACTGATAAATAGTCCTTGCAGGTGGTAGAGAGGGTATTTCAGACACCGAGTGAAAGGTTTTAAGACAGTGGGTTGATCAATTGAGCCAAATACTGCTAATAGGTAGAAAATAAGGAATCAAACAATGAATATTAGATTTAGCAAGAAGTCATCAGTCATTGGTCACTGATTAAACAGAATGTTACAAGCAAAAGCATGATTGGAACAGGCTCAGGAAACGATCAAAGGAGAATTTTGCTGTAAAGGGAAGAAAAATGGAGCATCAGCTGACAGGAAAAGGGGGGGGTTAAGAAAACTTTTGGTAAGATGTGAGAAATAATGGCCTATTTCATTTCTAATAGGAATGATCTATTAGAGAGATAAAATTTAATGATGTGGGTGAGAAGGAATATTGTAGCAATGTCCTTGAGCATGTGAGAGGTGACTGGATCTCATGTAGAAGTGGAAGGACCAATACTAGAAAGGGGCCTGGGCACTTCATCCTTGGTCATAGTCGGGAAGGCAGAGTACATAGGTGTCCATGATGGCAAATGGGTAGATATGGTGGAGGAGTGAGTGGAAGACCTTTGGTCTTACTTCAGTGTTTTTTTTTTTTTCTAGTGGAATAGGAACTAGATCATCATTGAGAATGAGGATGGAGGAGGAGGGTGTATTGGAGCTTTTAAAGAAGAAAATGAGATATAAAATGGTTATCCAGAAATGGGAGAGTGAATGGACTGAGATCATATAGTATGCTTGCCTGGCAGCATCAAGAATCCCCTGAAGATTTATGGTCATGAACTTAAAATGAACCAAATCAGACCAGTTATGTGTTTTATTCAAGCCACATTCAACTGTACAGATGCAGGCACAAGGTAATGAAAGTGAGTCAAGTGTTGGGGCGCCTGAGTGGCTCAGTTGGTTAAGCGACTGCCTTTGGCTCAGGTCATGATCCTGGAGTCCCGGGGTCAAGTCCCGCATCGGGCTCCCTGCTCGGCAGGGAGTCTGCTTCTCCCTCTGACCCTCCCGACCCTCCCCCCTCTCATGCTCTCTCTCTGTCTGTCTCTCTCTCTCAAATAAATAAATAAATAAATAAAAATCTTTAAAAAAAAAGTGAGTCAAGTGTAATGTGAAAGGTAATGACTGATCTTGGAATTTAGGAAGGAAAGCAAGGTCATTTTGGGGATAAAGTATAGTGGAAGGCAGTAAGATTAATAAATTGAATGTCCAAGTGGGTTGGAAAGACTGTTGGGATTGAGAGGTAGAGGTAGTGAATGGAAAGATGAAGGTGGTAGTCAGAGATCAGTTATAGGAAATTAGGATTCTTAGGATTAAAATTAAGTTATAGGAAATTAGAAAGGGGTACAGCCATTTGTAATGGGATAGGCTGGAGTAAGACTGGATAAAGGACAGAACCACAGATGAAAAGGAAGCCTGGAACTAGGACAAAGATCACACCTCTCTCGGGTCTTCATCCCCATCATCAAGGCTGAAGACAGGCCTCTACTCTTGGAATAACACCCAGCTCCTCTACAGGTCAATCAGCAAGGTCAAGACAAGTGTGCCCATTCAAAGTTTGCCTTTTCCCTAGTACAGATTAAGAAACCAGTGTGTAAGGATTAAAATCCCCTTAAACCCTCTACCCCCATTGGAAGGGTTAAGATGGAGCCCCAAACCCTCTGATACACATGGTTTTGCCAGTGTTATAGGCTTTGAATCCACCAAATTGAATCTCGCTGTGCTGTTCATTAGACCATCACTGTACAGAGCCCCAGATCACCCCTCATCTCCCATACTCTAATCTTCATGGGGTTCTGCAGGTCTCCTTTATTTGCTCTCAACATCCATTTGTCCTATTACTCTATGCATGAGATCTGGCTCTTTCCTAAGAACACAGATGCTCTTGTAGCCTTCTCAAATGGTGGCTTTTTTTTTTTTTTTTCCCTCCCATACTTCTTGCCCAGTGGGCATAGAGGTAGGGCTGGTTTTCTCTTTGCTTATTTTGGCTTCCAAAAAATTTCCCTTCCTTCCTCTGTTGAAAAAAAAAAATGAGTTGGAACCTCATGTCATCAGATGACATCACATATTATCTCTCCTTAATGCTGTCATCAAACAATCCCTACATCACTTTCTTAAATCCTCCAACACTTTCAGTTACTGGCTCATTGTCATTTTCTTCATTACTACTCCTACCTTTGCTCATGAAATTTTAATATAAATGTGAATGAATTATGTGGCACTCAACCGCCTTAGTTTCCTGGTCTACTTCTCTGTATTTTGTATATTCATCCATCAGCTTTAGCCATTTACTCCCATGAGTATACCTAGATCTGGTCACTACCTCGGTTAGGTGAGGGAAGTGAAATCTATAAAGTTTATTAATCAGTATACTCTACTGCCTTCCCCTTAACATTCATGAAAGGGATGTGGACCTATGAATTTGATCCATGTTCTAATTTAGACTCCTCTATTTACTGTCTGACCTCCAAGCAAGTTCAAGCTTTGATTCAATTCTTTTTATTGGAAAAGGGAAAATACTATCTTCCTCACAAGGTGGTTGTAAGGATTAAGTGAGATTATGTATGGTAAAGCATAAAACTATTACTGTTTTGCTACCTTTTGTACCAAAGAGGCACTATGATACACTGCTTAAGAATATGGATTCTGCAGTTGGCTGCCAGAGTTCAAAGCCAAGTTCTAATACCCTAGTCATGTGATCTTGAGCAAATTTCTTAGCTATTCTATGCTCCAGTATCCATATCTGTAAAGTGAGGATAATAACCGTACCTGCCTTAAGTTGTTGTGAACATTAAGAATGTGTGCCAGAGGGGCACCTGGGTGGCTCAGTCGTTAAGCGTCTGCCTTCGGCTCAGGTCAAGGTCCCAGGGTCCTGGGATCGAGCCCCGCATCGTGCTCCCTGCTTGGCGGGAAGCCTGCTTCTTCCTCTCCCACTCCCCCTGCTTGTGTTTCCTCTCTCACTGTCTCTGTCAAAAAAAATACATAAAATATTTTTTAAAAAAAGAATGTGTGCCAGAAAATGAAAACACTAACTTGAAAAGATACCTGCACCCCTTTGCTCATTGCTTTCCAGTAGCCAAGACATAGAAACAACCTAAGTATCAGTCTATGGAAGAGTGAATAAGATGAATAAAGCACACACACGATAGAATATTACTCAGCCATAAAAAAAGAATGAAATCTTGCCATTTGCACAGCATAGATGGACCTTGAGGGTATTATGCCAAGTGAAGTCAGACAAAGAAAGACAAATACCATATGATCTCACTTATATGTAGATTCTAAAAATAAGAACACAGAAACTGAACTCCTAGATACAGAGAACAGATTGGTGGATGCCAAAGACAGGCGGGGGTGGGGGGCGGGTAGGTAAATGGGTAAACAGGGTCAAAAGGTACAAACTTCTACTTACAAAATAAGTCATGGGGATTTCAAGTACAGCTTGGTGACTATAGTTAATACTGTATGCATATTTGAAAGTTGCTAAGAGGGTAGATCTTAGAAGTTCTCATCACAAGAAAAACTTTTGTGACTATGTATTAGTGAGAGAGGTTAACTAGACTCATTTTGGTGATTCTTTCACAATATATACAAATATCAAATCATTATGTTGTACACATGAAACTAAGTAATATGATAGGTCAATTATCCCTCAATTAAAAAAAAAAAAGAGTATATGCTAAAGTTTGGCAAACCACAGCCACAGGTCAAATGTCTGCTTTTGTAAGTATAGTTTTGTTGTAACACAACCACATTCCTTTAAGTACTGTTTGTTGCTTTCCAGTTGCAGTTGCGGAGCTGAGTCATTGCAACAGATACCATGTGGAATGCTAATTCTAAAACACCGAGTATATGGCGCTTTACAGAGGTTTGCAGAACCCTGGTATATGCAATCATTCAAAACAATCTGGTGCATAGGGCGCCTGAGTGGCTCAGTTGGTTGAGCAGCTGACTCTTGATTTTGGCTCAGATCATGATCTCAGGGTCGTGAGATCCAGTCTCGCATTAGGCTCCTCGCTCAGTGCAGAGTCTGCTTGGTGCCCCTACCCCTACTCTCTCTCTAAAATAAATAAATAGAATCTTTAAAACAGTCTAGTACAGTGGAAGCTCTTGATAAGCAATAATATATTTATTCTCTATAAAAGCTTCAAGTTGTTCAACAAATTATGGAAGAAATTGGGTGTGGGAGGGCAAGTAGGAATAAACCACTTGCATTGTGGATCCTGTAGTAAAATTCTATTCTACATAGCCCTGTACAGAAACTTGGATTTCCCTGAGGGCAGTGGCAGAGATTTACATCGGCCATAGGGCTGAGTTGGACTTTTACTGGATTTTCATGTCACTGCTGACGCCATGACCAGTGTACCTCATGCCAAGCCTAAAATATGCTTCCAAGCCTCTCATCTACATAAGATCCTAACTGAACCCAAGATTTGCACAGTGAGTCAGGGAGGACAAGCCTAAGAGTTAAACTAAGAAGTTCTCACAGAATACAATCATTCAAAAATAGAGTGTTATATTATTATGTATCTCTAGTAGCTTTAGAAACTGAATAATGGATTAGGAGAATAATGCTTCAATGCTTCTACTGGATATAACACATGGTATTAACCAGCACTTCCATGAAATATATTCCCTTTTTCTGTGTATTAACTCTTGACAAAAGGCGCAAAGGGTTTTTTGCTAAAGTTGGGAAACCAGAAGTCTCCGTTAATTGTAGAGATTTGCTAGAGTGGTTACCAGCCAGGTTTAGCTGAACACCTCCGCCTTTGAATGCTGGAGTTGGCCACTTACTAACCTAAAAAGGAATTAAGATTATTTTAATATCTTTACCCTCCTAAAGTAGGGTATCCTACTTATCCTAAAGTAGTCTATAAAGTAGTCATGAGGACTCCATGAGATGATGAATTTGAAACACTTAGCACAGGATACTCTGTACTATGCTAAGTGAAATAAGTCAGACAGAGAAAAATAGATACCATATGAATTCACTTACATGTAGAATCTAAACAAATAAAACAAAAACCAGAAACAGACTCAGAAATACAGACTGGTGATTGCCAGAGGGAAGAGAATAGGGGGACAGACAAAATGGGTAAAGGAGATTAAGAAGTATAAACTTGCAGTATAAAAGAAAGAAGTCATAGGGATGAAAAATACAGTATAGGGAATACAGTCAGTATGTTTACAGTAACCTCCTATGGTGACAGATGGTAACTATACTTATCATGGTGAGCACTGGGTAATATATGGAATTGCTGAATCACTGTAGTACATCTGAAACTAATATAACATTGAATGTCAATTCTATTTTAATAAATAAAATTAAGTAAATAAATAAAAATGGGGAGGGTATTTTGCACTTTGTACCTGTTACATAAGTTATCAAATGTTAGCTAGTAATAGTAGCTGTTGTCATTGCCATTATATTGTAAAAACTGTAAAATGCAGAATTACAGACTCTTGGAAACCAATTTCAGTTGTGGATGACTTCATTTCTAGTATGGCTGAGGATTCTAAATCCATAGTCAGTAAGTACTGTTGATAAACTGGAAAATAAAAGAATACCTAATAGGTCTTAGCATTCCCGAAAACTAGATTTATATCAAAGTTTAGGTATTTCGTGAAATTCATCTTATGAGAGTTTGTATTTATTTATAAAGAAAAATACCACCCTTCCCAAAACCTCATCAATGGATCCTAGACATTCTCTAAATAAACTCCATATAGGAGAACATTATTAGGATATAAAATAATAATTGAAAAATCTAACTTGAAATTCCATATCGATATTAAAGAATTATTTTTGTTTTTTGTTTTGGGGTATAATCCACATATAATATTTACCCTTTTATTGTGCACAATTCAGTGCTTTTTAATAGATTCACAAAATTGTGCAACCATCAGCCACTCTATAATTATAGAATATTTTTATCGTTCCACAGAGAAACTCCATATCCATGAGGAACCATTCTCCATAATGTACCTGAAGACTCTGGTGTTTATTTTTTAAGGCATGGTAATAGTATTATGTCTATTTTTAAAGCATTCTTATATTTTGTGATATATCCTAAGATAAAGATAAAATCACATATCTAGGAATTGTGCAAAATAATCCACAGGGATACAGTTAAGACAAAATTAGCCATGTACTAACAATTGTAATTCAAGATTATTTCTATTTGTGTATTTGCTTGAAATTCTCCATAAAGAAAGCTTAAATAAACAAATATAACATGAAATTTCAGGGAAGTGTTTAACCAAATCAAGACATACTTCTTTGATATA
The DNA here is from genome assembly GCF_011800145.1 of Mirounga leonina. NCBI lineage: Eukaryota > Metazoa > Chordata > Mammalia > Carnivora > Phocidae > Mirounga > Mirounga leonina. The sequence continues at coordinate 3,067,309 of NW_023270231.1, forward strand.
AGCCTTTAACCCTATAAATAATTAGAAAAAGCAGAACTTTCAACTACAAAAGATGGAATAGAAATATTACATTCCTGTATGTCATGTAAACATGGAACATTTTATCTTTCTCCAGTCTCTTATTCAGTCTTCATGCACCCTTGTATCTGTGTCTTTAAGCCACATGTAGCTTTGTAAGTAGCATAGTAATACAGCATACTGTAGTAGCATAAAGCTTCCCCATTCAAAGAAGTATTGACTTGATTGGAGGAATTTAGTCCTTTCACATTTAATTACTGATGGTTGGATTTAAATATACAACTTTCCTAATTGTTTTTTATTTCACCTGTTCTATGTTCCCCCTTTTTCTCTTTTCATACCTTCTTTTAAATCCAATATATTTTTATCATTCCACCTTTTTTTTTTTTAAAGATTTTATTTATTTATTTGACAGAGAGAGAGACACAGCGAGAGAGGGAACACAAGCAGGGGGAGTGGGAGAGGGAGAAGCAGGCCTCCCATGGATCAGGGAGGGAGCCCGATGTGGGGCTCGATCCCAGGACCCTGGAATCAGGACCTGATCCCAAGGCAGGTGCTTAATGACTGAGCCACCCAGGCGCCCCCATTATTTCACTTTTTTTCATTTGTTAGTTTTCCCTATTTGTTTAGCACTTACCTTAGAGATTACAACATTCATCATTAACTTATTAAGTCTAATGTAGATTAATTCATTTTACCAGTTCTCAGACAATACAGAACTTCTGAATGCTTTATCTCTAGGTCTCTCCCATATTTTATACTAATGTTGACATATATTTTATTTATATTTCAAACCCCACGAGGCGTTACTGTAGTATATAATCAATGTTTCTCTAGACTTACCCACATATTTACCATTTATGCTCTTAATTTTTTCCTATATTTCTAGGCTTCTAAGATCATATTCCATCTTCCTGAAGTTTTTTTTAATGTCTGAGTGTGGGTTCCCTAGTAATGAATTGTCTCATTTTTTGTTTGAAATGTCTTTATCTAAAGGATATCTTTGATTCTTCAACGGTTATTGTTCATATTCTAGCAATTTTAAGATGTCATTTTAGGGGCACCTGGGTGGCTCAGTCAGCTAAGTGTCTGCCTTGGGTTGAGGTCATGATGTCAGGGTCCTAGGATGGAGCCCCACACTGGGCTCTCTGCTCAGTGGGGAGTCTGCTTGTCCCTCTCCCTCTGCCCCTCCCTCCCCACTCATTCTCTCTCTTTCAAATAAATAAATAAATCTTTTAAAAGATAAAGATGACATTTTATTGTCTTTTGTATTTGTTTATTTATTTGGTTCTCTGGATGCTTTTATGATTTTCTGTGTCATTGGCTTTTAGCAATTTTATATGATGTGTCTAAACATGTTTTTCTTTATATTTATCCTGATTGTTCTCAAATCTGTGGTTTGACGTGTTTAATCACTTTGGGGAAATTCTCAACCAATATTTTTCAAATATTTCTTCTGTCCATTTCTCTCTTTCCCCCTTTTCCATCACAAGTATGTGAGACTTTCCACATGTCCTATAGGACACTTCTCTCTTTTCTGTCCTTTTTTCTCACATAGCTGAATGTGGATATATTTAATATCTTCCAGATGAGTTATGTCTAATCTGGTATTAAACTTATCAGTTGTGTTCTTAATCATTTCTATATAAGATGAAAATGAATAAATTCCAAATTTATGGTAAAATTTTCTATTGTTTTAAAGTCTGCAGCTGATAATACCCATTATTTGGATCACCAGTCTGTTTCTACTGTCTATTTTCTCACTTGAACCTCTGGATAATGTTTTAATTCTCCAGAGAAGAATTTTTTTTTAAGTCTCTGGCAGGTAATTAAAGCAGAAACTTCCCACCTTCACTCAATCAAAAACTAAGAAAATCAAGGCTGAATTTCAGTCTCTGTGAAGCTGATATATTTCTGCTTCATCTTTATTCCTGGGGAATAGTCCTTCCTGAAAGGACTAACTGAAAGTCCTGAGTGTTTACCAAAGTACCTTTCCCTTGGCAGGTCCTGAACTACAGTTTTTATTCTCTCCAACATAAAGAGAATGCTGACAACTTTCCTTGCTTTTTAGTTTCTTTGCCTTACACCTTGCAAGCTGGAGAAGACTCCAGGGAGAAAACTGGTGCAGAATATTGGATTCATGATATTTTCCCATTTCTCTGAGATCTTGGCCTCTCAACTCATAGCTGACTTATCAGCCTCAAAATCCAACTTTGTCTCACCATGACCCCAAGATTGTTAAAAGCTCTGCTTAGTTTCTGAGCCTTTCTACTCATGCCAACTATGAATCAGCAGATGCCTTGAGGAATAAAGCATCATAGAATGTCAAAACCCACTCCATGTATTTCCTTTCTTTCTTGAATCCTAACACCTCAATTCCTAGGTGACTTGGTAGCTCTCTGATTCTTCCAAACATATTACTGTTTTTGTATTTTGTTGAGTTTTGTAGTTGTTCTAGGCATGAGAAATGGTTTGCTACAAACTATTCCATTCAATCTAGAGACAGATATTACATGTTCGAATATAATATAGTATATATATATAAAACATTGGTTCTTAATTCTTGACCTTAGAGCCTCTTTACTTTCTTAATTTTTAAATACTACAAAGAACATTTGTTTACATGAGTTAAATATATTAATATTGACCATATTTGAAATTAAAACTGTAATTCTAAAACTTTTAAAGTATTTTAATTGTTTATTAATTTTAAATATCAATAATAAGCCCATTACAGACTAACAAATATTTTTATTAAAAGAATCATAATATCTTCCTTAAAATACATCTGCATTTCCCTGGTACTATGTGTATAATTTTCTCTTTTGTTACTTTTTATAAATTCATGGAAATAGTATTTCCAAATGCTTTCAGCATTGTAAATTCCTCAGGATTATGACAAAAACTGGTAGAAGAGTAGCACTGTTTTACATTTTTGCAAATTTCTTTAATGTCTATCTGAGTAGAATAGAACTGGATTCCCTGTTATCTGATTCTGCGTTCATTCTATTGCCATATATTGTTTTGGTTGAAATATACGAAGAAAATCTAGCCTCATGCAGAATACACAGATAAAAAAAATGGAAGAGTGTTTTAATGGTCTTTTCAGATAACTATGGATTTCCTTCTTTGATAATACACCTAAACTCAAAGAGGAATAGTTTCTTAAACATTAATTGCAATGTAAAATCTGAAACTATATCAATGAACATTTTTTTTTACTTGTCACATTTAAATTCGGTGCACTTTTCATTTTTTTACTCATGAAAGATTTGTAGCATTATGCACATTATGCACTGGTCATTTGGAAGATACTGGCTGATCAAGTTATACAGACCATTTCAATGTTGAAATAGTTCATTATATAATGTTAAAAAAAACACATTCATTAATATTACCACCATTCTTATCCTAGAAGTCTAACTACTGAGAAGGTATCAAATTCATGGTGGCAGAAACATGCTTGCCAAAACCTGAATTTTATCAATGGCAACAAATACTGTCAATTTGTTTGAGTAACAGGCTTTTTTTCATTTTCAAGTTATTTACCAAATAATCAAGACTGAAAAACAATAGCTGTAAGGTATGGTGTTCCTTGAAAACCAACTGAGCCACCCAGACACCCCTAACATCTTAGTATTATTATGAGAATATGATGATGTTCCCCAAGGGATAAAAAAGCTTTCATTTTCAAATAGATTTATTTAAAATATTAATGTCTGCTTTAAAATACATCTGCATTTCCCTGGTACTGTGTGTATAAATTTTGCTATTGTTTCTTTTTATACATTCATGGAAATAGTATTTCCAAATATTTTCAACTTTGTAAATTCCTCAGGATTGTAATAAGTCTTGACAACAAATACTTAAAAAGAAGAGGGACGCCTGGGTGGCCCAGTCGGTTTAGCATTTGCCTTCAGCTCATGTCATGATTCTAGGGTCCTGGGATCAAGTCCGGCATTGGGCTCCTTGCTCAGTGGGGAGCCTGCTTCTCCTTCTGCCTGCTCTGCCTGCCACTTCCCCTGCTTGAGTGCATGCTGTCTCTGACAAATAAATAAATCTTTTTTTAAAAAAGAAAAATTCATGCCTTTTTTTTGGTTAGTGAATTTTTTGGTTAATTCCCTTAACATAATTAACTGCTCTTATAATAACTCTAAGTTATATCCATTGATATATATATTAAATATTTTTCCCATTTACACATTTTAAGGCAGAAGATGATTATATCCAGGGCATGACTTGAGGGTGTTATAAATGAAAGAGATAAACTTGGTTTGAGATGATGGCAAAATAAAATTATTAAAGGGAAGAGCAACATTTTTTATTTTTAAATTACAAATATTATTGCCCAAAGGGAAGAATAGACAAATAGATCACTTACATTGCCTTCATCTCTAAAGTATAATTTGATAGGAGAAAAAAAAAAGGATTAGGATTTATAAGCAAAAAGGAAAGGATAGGTAATATGAGTGAATAAAAGAAAGGATAAATTGAAAATAATTTGAAGAAATATTGAGAAATTATTAATAATAAACACATGTTTAGGAGGCAATTTGTATAGGAGACCATCTTTCAATATATCCTATCATTCCAGGCTGATGGAGCCTCTTCTCTCACTCCCTTCCTCATATACTCACCATTCTATAAGGCTATTAAAGATGAGATTTGAATCTTTGATGAGAGGAGGCTGCAAAAAAAAAAAAAAAAAAAAAAAAAAACTGGACTGAATTGGTATTGCCCTTCCTAGGGCTCACAGGTACTCTTCAAGACTGAATAACCCAGACTGTGTGAAAGCTACTTACAACCTTGAAGGGAATGGATGTTCATTCTGTCAATTATCCTGTATAAAATATAATTACAGGGCAGGAATTAAGGAAATTTCCTCTTCTCTCCTTGAAATTAGGGGAGGAAAAAAAAGAGACAGTGAGGTATCAGTTTGGCCTTGACTCTGAAGCACAAAGTTTCACAGTTTTTAATCATGGAAAACAAACTTGTTCTGGCCACATGGACTTGAGCCAAGAACAAGTCAAGGACACATGCTGGCTAATGGCAGACTGATTCCTTGTTACTGAGTATTTTCCAAATTCTTTGTTACTGCTAAACATTGGGTAAAAATCTGCCTTGTGTACTGGGGGTTGGGGGGATGGAGTTAGGGTCTAAGCCCACAGTTAAGGCAGAAGAGCAGTAGCTCCTCTCTTGAGCCTGAGCAGTGATAGTAGCAAGCCGTCACTGGTAGGTGAAAGTAGACCTAGTAGAACAGTGATGCCTTGAGGGCCACCTGCATTAAAACCAGTAAGGTGGCTCCTGAGGGAGGAGGACAGAAGGGCAGAACCTGAAGACTTCCTTCTGAGTAAATACAAAATAAGATACAGGCTCTCTGAGAATTAATTTTCAGCAGTGAAGCAAAGTAGAGGATCGTGTTACATAAAAGCTATTAACTTCTTTGGTAGCCCTAGAGTCAGTAGATTAAAAGACTAGCTTGGGCTAAGTTTTAATGTTTGCATTTCTGACAAATTATCTTTTAATTAGTGTTTTCCAGGCTTTACTCTGAAAATGAGCAAGTGATGCAAGAAAGTCCGGCTTTCATTTGTTATAAAAACATTTCCCCTTGCTTAGTTCATTATTCTACCCCTCTGTGGGACTTGCCCTATAGGATGCTTTCCATTAATATCTTAGCTTTGTCCTTTCTTTACTAGTTTTACTAAAGACAGGATCAGTTTAGCCCAGTATAATGCACAGCCTTGTGTGTAATGGTAACTTTATTTCTCAACTTTGAAACTGGTTAACAGCCCTTATCAGCAAATAAAAGCGTCCTACTGCAGACAAGTAAAGTGATTGAGAAACCCATAAAAAGCTGAGGAAAGAAAGCCAGATGAAGTTAAAACAAATTTCAGCTCTAGGTCTCCAGTGATCTCAACAGTAAATATAAAAAACTAACATGTTTATTGGTCTTCTTTTATTTATATGGTCATTATTATTGCACTGTTTTCACATCTACTAGTAACTTCTTAGTTGGAATCTTCCAATAAAACACTCAAAATGAGCATTTTTAAAGATAAAGAGGCACAACTATTCAGATTCTAACTCCTAAAGCTGTGGGTTTTCTAGGGCTTACTTGGAATTATACCATACACATCAATAATGAGAGTTCTAAAAACCGAACTTCAGTTTTAGAAAACATATGTTTAAATTTTGTTGGTTAAAGAAAATAGGCATCTCCAAATTAAGACAGGATATATAGAATGCTCTTTCATGAGATAACAGTCTAGTTAAATATAACTAATGAAATAAGCACAAAGACTCATTGCTATAATGTGATCATATATTAAACTTCATTTCTTTTTTTTTTTTTTTAAGATTTTATTTATTTATTTGAGACAGAGAAAATGAGAGACAGAGAGCATGAGAGGGAGGAGGGTCAGAGGGAGAAGCAGACTCCCTGCCCAGCAGGGAGCCTGATGCGGGACTTGATCCCAGGACTCCAGGATCATGACCTGAGCCGAAGGCAGTCGCTTAACCAACTGAGCCACCCAGGCGCCCTAAACTTCATTTCTATACCTAGCAGCAACAAAAAATTGGATTAAAATCATTAACTCTGAAAAAGAGAACACTTGTGATCATGATTTTTAATCATCAAATGCTATAAATCCCAGTAGCGAGAAAGTTTACACTTGCGATGTAACCCCAAAGGTCTGAATTTAGATACTATCAGCAAAAACTACTGAGAGAAATATTTTGTCTAAAGACAAGTGAGGGTCCAAGTGTAGGAAGAGCCTGAACTCACCTCCTCTCCAGAAATACCAAATCTACACCTAGATATTGCACAATTCCTCCTGAAGAACTGAGGATTGATTGAACAACTTCTGCACAATGAATTCTAGAGGGGCCACATGGAGAAGGGTAGGAGAGACAGAGACATGGTAATGACAGGAAACCCATCCCTCATGCAGGGACCTCAAGTAGGGAAGGATAGCACTGAGCGCATGCACAGACTCACTCACCCATGCACTGTGAAAACAATCGTGGTTTAAAGAGTAACTAGACTGTAAGTGAAGGAGATCCATTAGATATAACCTTAGAATGCCTGCCAAATGGGTTGAGAACTGCTGGAACTCTCTCCATGGTCAGAGGCCCCAGCCAGCACAATATTTTACATTTTCCCTCCACCCCAATAATGCAGGCAAGAGCAGGGCCTGCATGTTCTACCTGGCCTATTAGGGCCATCCTGGCAAGCTCTAGGTCCCTCATCTGCCCCAACCCAGCTGTCCCACCAAGGAAATTCCAGCATGGCATGCTGCAAGACTCCCTGTTTGCACCTGACCTCAGTGCAGTGCTCCAAGACTCCCCAGCCCATGCCTGTTCCAACTCCAACTATCCCACCCTGATGGCCCTGGCACAGCACACCACTCATCTCCCTGGCCCACATCTACTCCAGCTCTCCTATCACAATGGTCCTAGCAGAGCATGTCCTAAAACACACTGGCCAGCAACCACTCAAGCTCCAGCCATCCTGCCAAGGCAGCCTGCACGTGGAATGCCCTGAAACCCCTATGAGCCCACATCTGTACCAGCTCCAGCTTGTCTGCCAAAGCCTCCAGGTACATGCAGTCTACAAAGGGAATAGTCCTACATGAGCCTTCTCCTTCAAGACCAGAAGAGATTGCTCTCCCATCTAATTCATAGAAACAAACACAGAAAGACAAACAAAATGAGGAGACAGAGAAATAAGCTCCAAACAAAAGAACAAGATAAAATCCAAGGTGGGGGGACCCTAATTAAATGGAGAAAAGTAATTTACCTGATAAAGAGTTAAAATGAATGATCAGAGAGATCCCATCAAACTCAGGAGAAGAATGGAAGAACAGAGAACTTAAACAGAGTTAGAAAATATAAGAAAAAAAAATCAGAACTAAAGAACACAATAACAAAAATGAAAAATACACTAGAAGGAATTAACAGCAGATTAGATGATTCAGGACAGATCAGCTATGTGGCAGAAAGAAGAGTGGAAATCACCCAATCAGAAGAACAAAACAAATAAAAGCATTTTTAAATGATGATAGTTTAAGGAACCTCTGGGACAACATAAAGTGTGCTAATATTCATATTACAAAGGTCCCAGAAGAAGAGAGAAAGGGACAAAAAAAATCTATATGAAGAAATAATGGGTGAAAATTCCCCTAACCTGGAGAAGAAAACAGACATACAGGTCCAGGAAATGCAGAGAGTCTCAGTAAGATGAACTCAGAAAGATCCACATGAAGACATACTATAACTAAAATGGCAAATTTTAAAGAGAAAATCTTAAAGGCAGCAAAAGAAAAGCCATCATATACAAGGGAAACCCCATAAGACTATCAGCTGATTTTTCAGAAGAAACTTTGTAGACCAGAAGGGAGTGACAGGATATATTTAAAGTATTGAAAAGGAAAAACTTACAACAAAGAATACTCTACCTGGCAAGGTTATCATTTGGAATTAAAGGAGAAATAAAGAGTTTCCCAGGTAAGCAAAAACTAAAGGAGTTCATTACCAATAAACTGGCTTTACAAGAAATGTTAAGGGGTTGGTCTTCTTTAAGCAGAAAAGAAAAGGTCTTAACTAGAAATCAGAAAATATATTAAGGAAAAAATCTCAGTGGTAAAGGCAAATAAATAGTAAAGGCAGTAAACTAGCCACTTGAAAAGCTAGTTGGAAGATAGTAAAATCAACCATAACTACAATAAGTAGTTAAGAGATACACAAAATAAAAAGATGTAAAATGTGATCTCAAGATAAAAGTGGTGGTGGTGATTGTAGTAGGTGAGCAGGAGGACGGTAGAGATAGAAGTGCTTTTAGAATGTATTTGAACTTAAACAACTATCAAAATAGATTGCTAAATATAGAGGTCAATATATATGAACCTCATGGTAACTAAAAACCAAAAGCCTATAATAGATATAAGAAAAATAAAGAGAAAGGAACCCAAACACTAAAGAAAACCATAAAACCAGTAGAGATAAAGAAAACAGAGAAGAATTACTAAAAGAGCCAGGAAAAAAAAAAAAAAAACAATTAACAAATGGCAGTAAGTACATACCTATCAATAATTACTTTAACTGTAAATTGACTAAGTGTTCCAGTGAAACGACATAGGGTGGCTGAATGGATAAAAATACAAGACCCATTTATATGCTGCCTACAAGAGACTCACTTCAGATCTAAACACACACACAAACTGAGAGTGAAGAGATGGAGAAAGATATTCCATGCAAATGGAAACAAAAAGAAAGCCAGAGTAGCAATACTCATTTGAGACAAAATAGACTTTAAAAGAAGAATGTAACAAAAGATAAAGAGCATTACATAAAAGTAAAAGGATCAATCCAAGAATAGGATATAACATTCATAAATATTTATGCACCCTACATAGGAGCATCTAATTATATAAAGCAAATATTAACAGACATAGAGGGAGACACTGATAGTGATACAGTAATAGTAGGAGGCTTTAATACTATGCTTACATCAATGGATAGATCATCCAGACAGAAACACAATAACAAAATATTGGCCTTAAGAGAGATTAGAACAGATGAACTTAAGAGACATATATAGAACATTTCATCCCCAAACTGCACAATACACTTTCTTTTCAAGTGTACATGAAACATTTTCGGGTGCCTGGGTGGCTCAGTGGGTTAAGCGACTGCCTTCGGCTCAGGTCATGATCCTGGAGTCCTGGGATCGAGTCCCACATCGGGCTCCCAGTTCGGCGGGGAGTCTGCTTCTCCCTCTGACCCTATCCCCTCTCATGCTGTTTCTCTCTCTCTCTCTCTCTCTCTCTCAAATAAATAAATAAATAAAATCTTTAAAAAAGAAACATTTTCTAGGAGAGATCACATGTTAGTCCACAGAACAAGTCACAATAAATTCAAGATAGGAGTCTTATCAAGCATCTTTTCTGACCACAATGACATGAAACTGGGAATCAATCACAAGAAGAAAACTAGGATAACACAAACATAGGGGAAATAAACAACATCCTACTAACCAACCAATGGATTGACAAAGAAACCAAAGAGGAAATAAAAAAAATACCTGGCAAGAAATGAAAATAGAAACACAACTTTCCAAAGTCTAGGGGACACAGGAAAAAACAGTTCTAAGAGGAAGGTTCATAGTGACATGGGCTTACTTCAAGAAACAAAATAAATCCCAAATAAACAATCTTCCTTTACAACCAAAGAAACTATAAAAAGAACAAATTCCAAAGTTAGTGAAGGAAGGAAATAATAAAGACCAGAATGGAAATAAATAAGATTAAAAGAAACAATAGAAAAGATCAATGAATCTAAAGCTGGTTTGTTGAAAAGATAAAATCAATAAACCTCTAGCCAGATTTGTCAAGGGAAAAAAAAAAGAGAGAGAGAGAAGAGTCCCAAATAAAATTAGAAAACGAAAGAGAAGTTACAACTGACACTATAAACACATAAAAGATCGCAAGAAACTACTCTGAACAATCATTTGTCAACAAATTGGTAAGCCTAGAAAAAGTAAATAAATTCCTAGAAATACATAACTTCCTAAGACTGAATCACAAAGAAACAGAAAATCTGAATAGACCAATTACAGGTGATAAAATTGAAACAGGAATTTTAAAACTTCCCAAAACCAAAAATTCAGGATGAGATGGTTTGACAGGTGAATTCTACCACACATTCAAAGAAAAGTTAGTACATATCCTTCCCACATTATCCCAAAAGATTGAAGAGGAAGGAATGCTTCCAAACTCATTTTATAAAGTCAGCCTTAAAATTTGATTATAAGTGGAATTTATTCCAAGGATGCAAGAATGGTTCAACATCCATAAATCAACCAACATGATACAACACATTAACAGAAGATAAAGATTATTTGATCATCTCATTAGTTGCAAAAAAAAATGTGTTGGACAAATTCAACACCTGTTCATGATAAAAACTCAAAAACATAGGTATAAAAGGTACACTCCTAAACATAATAAAGGCCATATGTGACAAACCCACAGCTTACATCATACACAATGGTGAAAAGCCGAAAACTTTTCCTTTAAGATCAAAAACAAGACAAGGATGCTCACTATCACTACTTTTATTCAACATAATCCTAGCCACAGCATTTAGGGAAGAAAAAGAAGTAACAGGCATCTGAATTGGAAAGGAAGAAGTAAACTGTCACTATTAACAGATTATAGATACTACATATAGAAAATCCTAAAGACTTCACCAAAAATCATTAGAATATTAGAATAAACAAAATTCAGTAAAGTCATGGAATACAAAATTAATATATAGAAATTGATTGTGTTTCTATACACTATTAATGAGCAATCAAAGAAAAATTAAGAAAACAGTCCCATTTACAATTGTATCAAATAAAATAACTAGGAATAAATTTAACCAAGGGGCTGAAAGACCTGTACACTGAAAACTAAGACATTCATGGAAAAAAAAGAAAATGAAGACAACACAAATAAATGGAATGATATACCATATTTATGGACTGGAAGAATTAATATCATTAAAATGTCCATGCTATGGAGCACTGGGTGTTATGCACAAACAATGAATCATGGAACACTACATCTAAAACTAATGATGTAATGTTTGGGGATTAACATAACAATAAAAAAATTAAAAAAAAAAAAAGTCCATGCTACCCATAGCTTCTACAGATTCAATGCAATCTTTATTAAAATCCCAATGGTATTTTCACAGAACTAGAACAAACAGTTCCAAAGTTTGTAAAAGACCTCAAATAGAAAAGGCAATCTTGAGAAAGAACAACAAAGCTAAAAATTAACAAGTCAGGAAACGACAGATGTTGGTGAGGATGCGGAGAAAGGGGAACCCTCCTACACTGTTGGTGGGAATGCAAGCTGATGCAGCCACTCTGGAAAACAGTATGGAGGTTCCTCAAAGAGTTGAAAATAGAGCTACCATATGACCCAGCAATTGCACTACTGGGTATTTACCCCAAAGATACAAATGTAGTGATTTGAAGGGGCACACGCACCCCAATGTTTATAGCAGCAATGTCCACAATAGCCAAACTGTGGAAAGAGCTGAGATGTCCATCAACAGATGAATGGATAAAGATCATGTGGTATATATATACAATGGAATATTATGCAGCCATCAAAAAAATGAAATCTTGGGGCGCCTGGGTGGCTCAGTTGGTTAAGCGACTGCCTTCAGCTCAGGTCATGATCCTGGAGTCCCCGGATCGAGTCCCGCATCGGGCTCCCTGCTCGGCAGGGAGTCTGCTTCTCCCTCTGACCCTCCCCCCTCTCATGTACTCGCTCTCTCTCATTCTCTCTCTCTCAAATAAATAAATAAAATCTTTAAAAAAAAATGAAATCTTGCCATTTACAACGATGTGGATGGAACTGGAGAGTGTTATGCTAAGTGAAATAAGTCAATCAGAGAAAGACAAGTATCATATGATCTCACTGATATGAGGAATTCTTAATCTCAGGAAACAAACTGAGGGTTGCTGGAGTGGTGGAGGTAGAAGGGATGGGGTGGCTGGGTGATAGACATTGGGGAGGGTATGTGCTATGGTGAGTGCCGTGAATTGTGTAAGACCAGTACCTCTGAATCAAATAATACATTATATGTTAAAAAAAAAAAAAAGATGATAGTAGGAAGGGAAAAATGAAGCGTGGGGGAAGTCGGAGGGGGAATAAACCATGAGAGACTACAGACTCTGAGAAACAAACTGAGGGTTTTAGGGGGGATGGGTTAGCCTGGTGATGGGTATTAAGGAGGGCACGTATTGAATGGAGCACTGGGTGTTATATGCAAACAATGAAGCATGGAACACTACATCAAAAACTAATGATATAATGTATGGTGACTAACAAAAAAAAAAAAAAAAAAAAAAGAACAACGAAGCTAGAGGTATCATGCTCCCTCACTTCAAGTTATAATACAAAGGTATAGTGATCAAAATAGTATGGTACTGGAGCAAAAACAGACTGATAGATCAATGGAACAGAATAGAAAGCTCAGAAATAAACACATGTATATATGGTCAATTAATTTACTATAAAGAAGCCAAGACTATATGACAGAGAAAGTCTTTTCAATAAATGGAGTTGGAAAAACTGGAGAGCCACATAGAAAATAACAAAACTGGACTACTTAACACCATATACAAAAATTAACTCACAAAATGGATTAAAGATTTGAATGTAAGACCTGAAACCACAAAAATTCTAGAAAAAAACCATAAGCAGTAAGCATCTTAACATGGCTCTTGGCAATGTTTTTTTTGGATCTGACCCCACAAGCAACAGTAACAAAAGCTAAAATAAATAGATGGGATTAAACTAAAAACTTCTGCATAGTGAAACAAATCATCAGCAAAATAAAATGGCAAACTTCTGAATGGAAAAAGATATTTACAAATTATATATCTTAAAAGGGGTCAATATCCAAAATATAGAAGTAATTCATCCAACTGAATAACAAACAATTCAATTTAAAAATGGGCAGAGAATCTGAATAGACATTTTTTTCAGAGAAGACATACAGATGACCAATAGGCCCAAGGAAAGGTGTTCAACATCACTAATCATCAGGTAAAAGCAAATCAAAACCACAATGATGTATAATCTTACACCTGTCAGAATGGCTATTACCAAAAGACAAGAAATAACAAGTGTTGGCAAGAATGTGGAAAAGGGGAACCCTTGTACACTGGTGAGCATGTAAATTGGTGTAGCCACTACAGAAAACAGTATAGTGTTTCCTCAAAAAATTAAAAATAAAATTACTTTATAACAAAGCAACCACACTTCTGGGGTATTTATTCAAAGAAAATAAAAACACCAATTCAAAGAGATATATGCAGTTTTATGTTCATTGCAGCATTATTTACAAAAGCCAAGATAGGGAGGAAACCTAAGTGTTACTGATGGAAGAATGGATAAAGAAAATATAGTATGTACCCAATGGAATACTACTCAGAAATATTTCATTCTTTTTTATGGCTATCTGAGATAACATAGATGGACTTAGAAGATGTTACACTAAACAAAATAAGCCAGACACAGAAAGACAAATACCACATAACTTCGCCTATATGTGGAATCTAAAAAATAAAAAAAAATAATAAAATAAAAAAAAAAAAGGTTGAAACAGACTCACAGATACAGGAAATAAATTGGTTGCCAGAGGGAAGAGGAGTTTGGGGATGGGTGAATGGGTGAAATAGGTAAAGAACTAAGTAGTATAAACTTCCAGTTATAAAACAAATAAGTCATGAGAATGTAATGTACAGCATAGGAAATATAGTCAATAATATTCTAAAAACCTTGTATGGTGACAGACGGTAACAAGACTTATCATGGGGATCATTTCATAATGTATAAAAATATCAAATCACTGTGATGTACACCTGATACTAATAGGATATTGTAGGTCAATTATACTTCAATAAAAATAAAAATAAAAACAAGTTAGAACTGTATTACTAAAAAAAAAGTAATTTTTGAATGGGTTAAAGCAGGATTTAATGAACTTAACTTACTGGAAATATTCAACTATAAGCCATGGAGATATTTTACTGGTCCCTCAAACATGGGTTGTTAAAATAAACAAGTAATTTCATGCTTACTTTGTATGTCTTAGCAGCAGAAACCTTTATGGAAAACAAAATCTTGATTTCTAGGTTTTCCATAGAAATGATGGACGCTATGCAAATCAGAATCTTTCCACCTATCCTTCAAAAGCCATTCCAATAAACAGAGAAGAAATGAAAACCTTGTTTTGATTTTTTTAACTAGAAAAGAGATAATGCTTTAAATGTCAAGTTATGTGTTTGTAGGGAAATAAACATTCTGAAGCCAGTAGTGCCACATGAGATCTCATGTCAGGGCAGAATCATGCATAGACTGAGTGGGAAATGAGAGAGTACAAAGGGACACTAACAGGTGGAACATGGACAAAATTTCCTCTATAGAAAGAGAGCCCCACACTGAGTGGCAAAGTTCTTAAAGCAAGCCTGAGATCTGGTGTATCTCAACACTGGAGAGGGAAGGGGTCTGAAATTGCTCAGGACCACAGGTGGCATATCTGGGAGACAATCTTGTATATGTGTGTGGAGCAGGGAGGGCAGATGGTGGAGGTGACTTGGTGGGTAAGGAAAGACCCAAAGAGTGAAAAATAAAATGGGGGTATAATGAATCAAAGAAAAAGTGATAAGCATAGAAGAGAAGCAAAGACCTAAAAACATAATTAGAGTCCCTGAAGATAAAACAACCAACCAACCAACCATATTGCGGGTGTGAAATGTGAAATAGAACTAATATTTAAAACTCTGAGTTAATAAAAACTTCCCAGATATTAAACTAGACCTCAATCTACATATTAAAAAGGTCAATTATGTATATGGGAAAATTGACAAAGCATGACCAACAAAAGTGGATGGATTCAATTCCCAACATAAAAGACAAGTACTATAAAGGAAACAGAAGAAAGCAGAAGGAAAGGAAAAAAGTATGAATCAATGAAATTGAAATCTCAAAATGCTAACTTACTGAAAATACAACAAAATAGACAAACCACTAGCTTTTCAATCAAGAAATAAAAAGGAAGAGAGAGGGAAAACAAATATAACAAATAAGAAATCACAAGGGGGAGAGCAAACCCTGAAATAGAAAAAAATTAGAAAGATCTTCAAAAGTTACTTCACACAACTTTACAGAAAATTGAAAACTTACATTAACAAAGAGGAACTATACTTCTGTCCACAATCCTGAAATCCAAAAAGCTCATTAAGTTTATTTAGTGGCAAAACATCACTTTAATTGTGAAAATTCAGTTATTATTCCATTTAAAGTGAATATTCTTACTTAAAAAAAAACCTTACATACAAATGGATAATTTCCAAGGAAAATATAATTTGACAAAAATGGAACCAGTCAAGTTAAAGATACTCGAATTTCCACAGAGGAAATTGGGA
The DNA here is from genome assembly GCF_011800145.1 of Mirounga leonina. Classification (NCBI taxonomy): domain Eukaryota; kingdom Metazoa; phylum Chordata; class Mammalia; order Carnivora; family Phocidae; genus Mirounga; species Mirounga leonina. Next base: position 3,083,318 of record NW_023270231.1, read on the forward strand.
AAATTATCCAAGTCCTACTTTTCAAAAACACCAGGAGAATTAGTCCAAGATGGCAGTGTAGAAAGACCCTGAACTCACCTCCTCCCACAGACATTCCAAATCTACAACTAATGTAGAATAATTCCCACTGAAAATATAAACTAAAAACTAGCTGAACAGCTCCCTCCAGAACAAGGATTAAAACAGCCACATCAAGATGGGTAGGAGAAGCAGAGACATGGTCCTGCCAAAAACTCTACCCCCAATGCATCAACATACAATAGGGAGGAATCTCAGAGGCTCAGAGCCTCTTCCTAAGTGGGCAGGGGTTTATTTGTGCCCTACATCAATCACCCCAACCCTTGGAATATGAACCAGCAAAACGAGGTCCCCAAAACATATGGCTTTGGAAATCAACAGGGCTTATGTCCAGGGGACCCAGAGGGCTTGGAAGAATCTGAGATATTCCTTGTGAGGGATTTTTGTGCTCTCAAACAAAACAAAACTCAGATACAGAAAAGAGATTGGTGGTTATCAGAGAGAAAAAGAATTGGGGGATAAGCTAAAAAGCTGAAGGGGGTGAATTTTATGGCAATGGATTGTAAATAGGCTTACTGTGCTGATCACTTTGTAATGTATGCAAATATTGAGGTATTTATGTTGTATATCTGAAACTAATATATACCATTTTTTTAAGAATAAAAAAAGAAAAGAAGAAAGGAAAAAACAAACTAAGATGTTTTCACAGGGGAATTTTATCAGAACTTCTATATCCAGATAATCTCATTGTCACATAAATCATTCCAGAAGAAAAAAAAAAATGAAGACTTCCACTTTTTTTCAATATATAAACCAAGTAACATTGATACCTAAATCTGATCATTACCTCATAAGGGCATTACAAATATCACAATCTAATTTCATTTATACAAAAACAAAACAAAATATTAGCTTTATAAAAATCTTCCAAGAATGGAATATTATAATATTTGTTAATCCAGTAATGATAATTGCTATATTAATTGAGCTAAGAAGGAAAAGAATATAAACTGGCTAGATACTGAATTTCAAAATAATCATTCAAGTAGAATAGGAATTGATATATACTTCCTTAACATAATAATATACATCAGAGCATACAACCACCTGCACACACACACAGTTCTGTCATAAACCAGGACCTTACTTAATGGGGAAATATTAGAGGCATTCACAGTAAAATCAAGAAGGCAGGAATCCCCAATGTCTTCAATACAGTTAATTTAGAGGTATGAGTAACACAATTGATAAAAGAAAGTAATGAAAAGCATAAGAAATGGGTAAGAAGTCTAATTACTTCAATTCACAGATGAGATGATAGTACAAATGGAAAGACCAAAAGACTAAAAGATAAATTTAACATAAGCAATAAGATAATATAGTAACATAGTAGGATATAAAATTTTCATTAAAAGATCAATAGCTTTATAATTGCAAATGATATCCAGTTAGATGAAATAAGAAAAGGGAAGATGTCAGAACAGGGAAGTGTCAGGAATCTCTATCTTCACTTAGACAATTGCAGATGCAGAATCTGTCTAGTGTAACTATTCTGGAAATCTGGAGTCTACTGAAGGATTGCAACTTCCAGAGGAAGGCTTGGGCTATAAATTGTGCCAAATTTTTGGCAATTTCAGTTATTAACATCTTACACATAGCTTGCATCAGCCAGGTAGGCAAAAAGGACTTTGTCCTCCAAATATTTGGAATCTATGCTCTGATTACTTATTGTCTCTTCTGACCACAGAAGTACAGACCAAGAGGCAGGCATCCATTCATTTTGCAGTTCCTCCATTGTTGCAAGGTCCTCTCCCTCTAGCTGAAATGGACTTCCGGGGGATTTAGGAGCTAGCACCCTTCCCCCAACCCCATTCATTTAACTTTTCCCCTCCTTTTGGAAACTAGACTTTAAAGACTAAGACATTCAAAAACAACTGCATATATGGGGAGAACTAGAAAATGTCCAGGGGAAATATCAGAAAAGACCTTAAGTTTACATCTCAGGCTAATCCTTGGCACAGAAACAGCCTACAACAATCAACAATAACAACAACAACAACAAAGAAGCAGAACAGTAATACAGAACAGAAAACCCTGGGGAAGGGGGATGAACTCAAAGAGACTCACATTGAGATACATTATAATCAAACTGTCAAAAAGACAAAGAGCATCTTAAAAGCAGGAGAGAAAAGTGACTCATGACATGCAGGGTAGTCTCAATAATACTATCAGATTTCTCTTTAGAAAATTTGGAGACCAGAGGGCAATAGGCCCATATATTCAACCTACTAAAAGAAAAATAGTGTCAACCAAGCATCCTATATCACAAAACTGTTTTTCCAATGTGAGGGAAAAAATAAGAAATTTCCTAGAAAAATAAAAGCTGAGGGACTTTGTTACCAATTAACCTGTCCTGAAAGATATGCTCAAAGGAGTCCTATGGGGCAAAATAAAAGGACTCTAGAGATAACATGAAGCTGTATGAAGAAATAAAGATTTCAATAAAGGCAAATGCATAGGCAATAATAACAGGCAGTATTGTAATAATTGTTTGTAACTACATTTTTTTGTTTTCTATATGATTTAAGAGACTAATACATATTAAAGAAACAATTAGCCTAAAAGCTAATATTATTGTATCAATGGTTTGTATCCCCAAATTTTGTTCTCTACATAATTTAAGAGATTAATGCATTTAAAAGATTTATTCATTTATGTTTGGGGACACCCATATATAAAGAAATAATTTTGTGACATCAATAACCAACAGCGGTGGAGATAGAGATGTAAAGGAGCAGAGTCTTTGTATGTTATTGAAGTTAAACTGGTATAAATTCAAATTAGAGTCTTATTATAACATGAAGATGTTAAATGTAATCTCCATAATAATCACAATGAAAATAACTTAGAACATATGCCAAAAAAATGAGAAAATTTTACTACAGATAATTAACCACATAAGTCAGCACTAATGTAGCAATAGAGGGACAAAAAAAGCTGCAAAGCTCATAGAAAACAAATAGCAAAATGACAGAAGTAACCCCCTCCTTATCAGTAGTTACTTCAATTGTAGATGGATTAAACTTTCAGAGAGGGAGAGAGAGAGAGAGATTGGCAGAATGAATACAAACACAATATCCAACTATATGCTATCTACAAGAGACTCACTTTAGATCTAAAGACACAACTCAATTGAAGGTGAAAGATGGAAAAAGACCTTTCATGCAAACAGTAACTAATACTAACTGTACCAATGTCAGACAAAATAGACTTTAAATTAATAACAAGGTTACGAGAGACAAAGAAGGGCATTACGTATTAATAAAAAATTCAACACGGCAAGAAGATGTAACAATTATAAGTTTTTACATACTTAATGACAAACCATCAAAATATATTATGCAAAAACTGATAGAATTGAAGGGAAAAACAGGCAGTTCTAAAATCACAGTTGGAGACTTCAATACCCCACTCTCAATATGGTTAGAACAACCAGACAGAAGATAAGGAAGAAGACTTAAATAACACATCAAACCAACTAGCTCCAGCAGGCATATATAGTACATTCTACAGAATAGCAGCATACACATTCTTTCCAAATGCACAAGAGACATTTTCCAGGATAGACCATATGCTAGGCTACATATTAAGTCTCAATCAATTTTAAAAGTTAGATACAAGTTTTATTCTCCAATCACAGTGGGATGAAGTAAAAAAAAAAAAAAATCACAGAAATAAAATGGAGACATTCACAAACTTGTGGAAATTAAACAAGACACTCTTTAACAACCAATGGGACAAAAAAGAAATCACAAGGGAAATTAGAAAATACTTAGAGATGAATGAAAATGAAAATACAGGGACGCCTGGGTGGCTCAGTTGGTTAAGCGACTGCCTTCGGCTCAGGTCATGATCCTGGAGTCCTGGGATCGAGTCCCGCATCGGACTCCCTGCTCAGTGGGGAGTCTGCTTCTCCCTCTGACCCTACCCCCTCTCGTGCACTCTCTCTCACTCTATCTCAAATAAATAAATAAAATCTTAAAAAAAAAAGAAAATGAAAATACAACATATCAAAACTTATGAGACAAAATGAAAGCAGTGTTAAGGGGGAAATTTATAGCTATAAATGCTTACATTAAAAAACAAAGATCCCAAATTAACTTAACTTTACAGTTTAAGGAGCTAGAAAAAGATGAATAAACTAAACTGAAAACTAGCAAAAGGAAGGAAATAGAGAATAGAGCAACATAAACAAAATAGAAACTAGGGAAAAACACAGAAATTAATAAAACCAAAAGTTAGTTATTTGAAAAGATTAAAAAACTGACAAATATTTACCTAGATGGACTAAAGAAAAAAAAGGTAATACTCGAAATACTAAAATCATAAACAAAAGTGGGGACATTATGGATTCTATAATACAAAGAATATGAGTATTCTGAACAACTGAATGCCAACAAATTGGATAACCTAGATGAAATGGACATATTTCTAGAAACATAAAACCTAGCAAGACTAAATCACCAGGGAATAGAAAACCTGAATAGACTTATCACCAGCAAAGAGACTGAATAATCAGTCAAAAATCTCCTGATGAGGAAAAACCCTGGACCTGATGGCTTTACTGGTGAATTTTACCCAACATTTAAAGAAGAACTAATTCCAATCCTTCTCAAACTTCTCCAAAAAATTGAACAGGAGTAACACTTCCTAACACATTCTTTGAGGCCAGCATTACCCTGATACTAAACCAGACAAAGACACCACAAAAAGCTACAGACCAATATCCCTTATGAACACTGATACAAAACTCAACAAAATACTAACAAACCAAATTCAGCAGCATATTAAAAGGATAATACACCATGACCAATGGAATTTATTCCTAGAACACAAGAATGTTTCAATATATATTGATTAATGTAATACCACATTAACAAAATAAAGAAAAAAACCCCACATGATCATCTCAACTGATGCAGAAAAAACATTTGACAAGATTCAACAGACTTTCCTAATAAAACATGCAAAAAACTAGGAATAGAAGGAAACTATCTCAACATAATAAAAACTATATATGAAAAACTCAGCACACATCATACTCAATGGTGAAAGACTGAAAGTTTTTCCTCTAGGATTAGGAACAAGATAAGGATGCCTCTTTTTGCCACTTCTATTTAACAGTCTACTGAGAGTTCTAGTGAGAGCAATTAGGCAAGAAATAGATACAAAAGAAATCCAAAGTGGAAAGGAAGAAGTAAAATTGTGTCTGTTCACAGACAATATATCTTACATATAGACAACTCTAGACATTCCACACACACACACACAATTATAGCTAATAAATGAATTCAGCAAAGTAGCACGATACCACATCAACACACAAAATAAGTTGCATTTCTGTACACTAACAATGACCACAGAGGAAATTATGAAAACAATTCCATTTTAAAAAATACTTGGGAATTAATTAAGGAGGAGGCAGGCTTGTACACTGAAAACTGCAGAACACTGCTGAAAGAAATTAATGAAAACATAAATAAAAACACAAACCATGTTCATGGATTGGAAGACTGAATACTGTTAAAGATGCCAATACTGCCCTAAGCAATCTATAGATTTAATGCAATCCCTGTGGAAATCCAATGATGTTTCTTTCAGAAAAAGAAAAAGCCCAACCTAAAATTCACTTGTAATCTCAAAGGACCCTTGATAGCCAAAACAATCTTGAAGAAGAACAAAGCTGGAAGACTTCCACTTCCTGCTTTCAAAACTTGCTACAAAGCAATAGAATCAAAACAGGGTGGTGTTTGCATAAAGACAGATATGTAAACCAATGGAATAAAATAGCCCAGAAAAAAAAAAAAAAACTTTCATATATGCTCAAACCATTTTTGACAAGGATGCTGAGACTACTTAATGGGGAAAGGACAGTCTTTTCAGTAAGTGGTGCTGGGAAAACTAGCACAGACTGTCCCAAGAATGAAGTTGGACCCTTACCTAACACGACATACAAAAATTAACTCAACATGGATCTAAGACCTAAATGGGAGACCTATACACTAAAACCATAAAGCTCTTAGAAGAAAACAGAGGGCAAAATCTTCATGACATCAGATTCAACAGTGATTTCTTAGGTACGAAACCAAAGGCACAGGCAACAGCAACAAACAGACAAACTGGACTTCATGAAAATTTTAGAATTTTGTACATCATAACACAATATCAACAGAGTAAAAAGGCAACCCACAGAATGGGAGAAAAAATATTTGCAAATCATTTATCTGATAAGAAATTAATCTTCAGAATATATATAGAACTCCTAAAACTCAACAACAAAATCCAATTTATAATGGGCAAAGGAATTTAATAAAGCACTTCTTCAAAGAAAATATACAAATGGCTAATAAGCACATGGAAAGATGTTCAACATCACAATCATTAGGGAAATGCAGATCAAAAGTACAATGAAATTCCACTTCACACCCATTAAGGTGGCTACTATCAAAGAAAAACAGAAAATATCCGAAGTGTCCATGAGGATGTGGAGAAACTGGAACACTTGTGCACTGCTGGTGGGAATATAAATTGGTAGAGTCTCTATGAAAAACAGTTTGTCAGTTCCTTAAATGATTAAAAAAAAAAAAAAAGAACATATGATCCAGCTATTGTACTTCCGGGTATATACCTAAAAGAACCAAAAACAGGATCTTGAAGAAATACTTACACACCATGGTCCTAGTTGTATTGTTCAAAATAGTAAAAACATGGAAGCAACTCAAGTGTCCACTAATGAATAAGTGAAATATTGTATATGCATACAATGGAACATTATTCAGCCTTAAAAAGGAAGAAAATTCTCATATATTCTACAACATAGATGAACCCTGAGGACATTAGATTAAATGAAATAAGCCAGTCACAAAAAGACAAATACTGTATGATTCCACTTCTATGAGCTACTTAGGACAGCCAAAATCATAGAGATGGAAGGTAGAATGGTGGTTGCCAGGGGTTGGGAAGAGGGAGAAATGGAAAGTTATCGTTAAATGCATATAGAGTTTCAGTTTACAAGAGTTAGGGAGATGGCTGATGGTAATCATCCATCATGAATGCTCAACATCATGAATGTATTTAATACCTCTAAACTGTACACTTAAAAATGATTAAGATAAAGGTAAATTTTATGCATATTTTATCACAGTAAAAACATTTTGGAAAAAAAAATAAGGGAGAGAAAACCCCTTTTATGATAGTAGCAGGTGGATAAAATACTTAGAAACTACCTTAAAATAAATGCAAGAAACTTGTATGAGGAGAATTTTAATACATTTCTGAAAGACACAAAAGTAGATTTGAACAAATGGACAGACATATCCTGTTATAGGATATTAGCCAAATTCATAAACTTTGGATGGCAATTCTCCAACTTAATTTTATAAATGCAAACGTGGTCCTAATTTTTTTAATTTAATTTTATTATGTTATATTAGTCACTATACATCATTAGTTTTTGACATAGTGATCCCAATTTTAAACGAAGTTTGTTTCTGGAGCCACACAGGCTGATTTTAGCTTTAATGTTCATATGGAAAAAATAATCATGCAAAATTTTTAAAAAGTTGGGGAAAAATGGGGATTAGCCCTCTCAGATATGAAAATGCATTATTAAACATCTATAATTAAAAGAATATGGTTCGAGTGCCTGAATAAGTAGTAACACAATGGTACAGAATAAAAAAAAAAAAATCCATGACAAACCCAAATAGATATGGACATCTCCCATCTCAAATCACTAGGAAAAGAAAAACAGGTGTTTTTAATAAATGGATAGCCATCTGGGAGAGAGAATTGTGGGACCATTGCTCATAAATATCCAGGATACACCTCAAATGTATTAGAGATCTAAACCAAAATAATATAACCATATAAATATTAGGAAAAATCCAGGTGAATTCCTTCATAATCTGGCTGTGGGGAAATTCAGACACAATGAAAGAAAATATTATTAAACTTAACTCCATAAAAATAAGAATTGTTGAATAGCAAAAATTATAATGAAAGTAAAAAGCAAATGACCAGTCAGGAGAAAATTATTGCAGTATCTGTCACAGTTAGCAGCTTAATCTCCAATGATCTAAGGAACTCTTGAGGGGGAGAGAGAGAGAGAGAAACACGACTTAATAGAAAAATGGACAGAAGATCTAAATAGACAATTCAGAGAAAAATAATGTACAAATGTACAAGTGGCCTTCAAATCTATAATATTTATGCCTTTGACTATGGTAACATATGTTAAGGTATACAACATTGCCAATTAGTGTTCTTATGAAAAATGTTTCACTTGAATTTATCATGAGGAAAGAATACATTCAGAAGAAATACATAAGACAACCGACTTAGTTATAAAAGTTCCAGGTGAAAGATAAGTTCAGAAACATTCTGGATTAAAGGAGATGGAAGAGAAATAACAATGGTGGTAGGGAGCTTCTGAAATGACTCCCAGGGATCTTCCCTCCTCCTAATCACTCCTTTCTGTAATCTATTTGGCGTGTTTACGTGCTGGAGTTTAAGATGCTACATGTGTGTGCAGTCAGGTATGTAAGGGAGGTTGGACTTAGAGGTTTGCTCCTGATGAACAGAGTACAGTACAGCAAAAGTGATGGGTTGTCACTCTCAAGATGAGGCTGCAAATGATGGAGACTTCCTTCCTGCTGCAGTCTGGCTCCTCTCAATTCCTGCTCTGAAGAAGCAGGATGCCATTATCATAGCATGATCCCGATGGAGAGGCCCACATGGCAAGGAACTTAGAGGGGTGTAATAGTTTTCTATCACTGGGCAGAGAACTATCACAAACTTTGTGACTTTAAAAAAGCACACATTTAGGATTTCACAGTTTCTGTGTATCAGAAGTCCAGGCATGGCTTAGTGGGGTCCTCTGCTCAGGATTTCCCAAGACTGTCCCTTAGGAATTAGCCGGGTTGTATTCCTTTCTGAAGCTCAGGGTCCTTTTCCAAGTTCAGGTGGATGTTAGCAAAATTCAGTTTCTTGCAATTGTAGGAATGAGGTCCCCACTCTTATCTCCTAAGATACCCTTGCAGTTCTTTGCCAGGTAGCCCTCTCCAAGATGCAGCTTACTTCTTCAAAGCCAGGAGAATCTCTGGATCCCACCAGCTAAGATAGTCTTATGTACGAAAACCTAAGGAGGGCACGGCTATCCCATCACGTTTGCCCTATTTAATTGGCTAGAGGCCAGTCACAGATTCCACCTGTATTAAACGGGCAAGATTGTACAAGAGTGTGACCCACTGGGGTCCTTTTAGAATTCTGCCTACCACAGGCAGCCTCTAGCCAAGGAGCTGAATCCTGCCAACAACCACTTGAATGACCTGAGCCTGTGATAATTACAGCCCCATTCAAAAGCTTGACTGTGGCCTGTGTGAGCCCCCGAACCAGAAGATCCAGCTAAGCCATGCCCAGATTGCCTGCCCCCCAGACACTGTGAGATCATAAATGTTGGGCTAAGCTACTAAGTTTTGTGCTAACATGTTACACAACAATAGATAATGAATGAACAAGTATAATTGTAAGTCTTTTTTGGATCTGGGGGGAAACACAGATACAAAAGCCATTACTGGGTCAATTAGAGAAATATGAATATGTAGTATCAACGTGAAATTTGAGGTAATTCTGTTGTTGGAGCTATATAACAAAATGGCAGTTCTTAGGAGACCTGTGCTCAAGTATTTAGGGATAAAATGGCCTGTTATTTGCTATTCACTTTCAAGTAGTTCAACAAACAAAAACACAATCAGACATACCCATGAACACTTGTATGGCTAAATGTGTGTATTTATGTGTGTGTGTGTGTGTGTGTGGAATGAGAGAGAGGTGGCAAAATGCTAATTTATAAAGGTACATGAAAAGTATATGCTCATTTTATTAACATATATAGAGGATATAATTTTAAAATGTCATTTTATAAATTAAGACTCCCAACTCTTCTGTAGGTTTTTGATTCTTCAAACTAAAAGGTGACATTTTTAAGATGACTATTCCTAGAAATATATAGAGAATTTAAGTATATAAATAGAATTTTTATAATATAAATATATTTAAATAGTATATAAATAGAATTTTAAAAAATGACTCCATGGTAGTAGAGCGCCCTGCCCACTCAGCCCTCTGCCTGGCCACAGGACTTTCTCAGAATAAGGCCTCATGAGGAACACAGAAAATCACTAAAATAAATCAATTTGAAGGTCTCATCCCATCCTGAGCATCTACAGTTTTATGCTTCTGGGCTCATCGTAAAATGTGATCATGAGTCAATTGTTTTGCCTTTACACAGGAACCAGCCTCAACCATTGGAAATTCTACACTTTTCAGGGAAAGTTACTAGAGAGCTAATTAAGTGTTTTCAGTCAAAATAAAGCTCTCCTACCTCCAACTTTATTGCTTTAGAGAGGGCATAGGAATTACCTGAGAATCTTGTTAAAATGCAGAATTCTGATTCATTATGTCTGGAGTGGAGCTTAAGAGTTTGCATTTCTAATAAGCTCCCAGGTAATGCTGCTGCCAATCCAAGGACCACATTGAGTTGCAAGGCCTTGGACCAACTTCCCAAAAGGCCGTAATTTAAATTTTTTTTAAAAGATTTTATTTATTTATTTGAGAGAGAAAATGCGAGAGAGCATGAGAGGGGGGAGGGTCAGAGGGAGAAGCAGACTACCTGCTGAGCAGGGAGCCTGATGCGGGACTCGATCCCGGGACTCGATCCCGGGACTCCAGGATCATGACCAGCAGGCCGTAATTTAAAGTGAAGTCCAACCCTGACTCAGTCATTCCAGTGCTAGTAATTTACCTGCAGATTCACTTTCTCAAGAAAGGGAAAATATACATATAAAGAGGTTTGCTATAACAAACTTATAATTACAAAAAATAAGAATCATCTAATGTCCATCAAGAGGAAATGATCAGAGTTTATTTATATAAGGCAATGGGTACCTCTTTTAAAAAGCCTACCCTGTGACTTAGCACTTTCAATTTTACGTATTTTCACAAGAGAAATGAAATAGGCCCACAAAAGAAAACCTATACACATATATTTATGGCAGATTTCTCATAATTGCCAAAAACTGATAACAGCCTGGGTGCCTAGATAGGAAAACAGACTATAGTATATTCATACAATGTAATCCAACACAGCAGAAATAAAGGAACTTATTACTGCGATCCTCAACAACATGGATAAATCTCAAAATCATTATATGAACTGAAAGAGGCCTTAAAAAAAAAAAAAAAGGACATAGTCTTTTGTGTAAGATTTTATTTATTTAACAGAGAGAGAGCACACAGGAGGGGAGAGGGAGAAGCAGGCTACCCAGTGAGCAGGGTGAGCCCGAAGCAGGGCTCCATCCAGGACCCCGGGATCATGACCTGAGCCGAAGGCAGATGCTTAACTGACTGAGCCACCCAGGTGCCCCAAAAGTATGTCCTTTCTGAGGCTAATATAATTGTGTTTCTTGACAGAGATTTGAGTTACACAGGTGGGTGCATTTACGAAAGCTCCACACATGTTAAGATTTGTTAATTTCATTGTAGTAAAATTTATATCCCAAGAGGAAAAATGTAAGCAAACCCTGAACTCTTGTTAACGATATGAAGTATTTAAGGGAATGTGCACCAGTATCTGCAGCTTACTTTGAATGCCTCAGAAACATAAGATGGAAAGAGAAAACGGATAGGGAAATGAACATGATAATGCAAGCATAGTAAAATGTTAATGGTGAAATTTCTTTAACCTTTCTTCATGCTTAAATCTTTTTCATTTTGAACTGTGGGGAAAAGTGAGATAGAATATATATTGACCCAGAAATATGAGCAAGCAATATCATTATGTGGAGAAAAACATGTTACACAGATAAATCCAATTGGACATGTGTTAGATTTCTGGCCAGATAGACAAGGAACTTACTCGCTGTATGTCTGCAGAATTGAAAAAGATGCTGGTAGTAGAGATTGGGAGACTTTCACTTTTTGAAAATGAAGAAATGGTGATACTGCCAAAAATAAAATGACACAAGCTGAGGAAGTAATGACCCAAAGCAGCCAGAAGTGAGCTCAGTATTGTATGTAAGGATATGTGTGTTGGAACACAAAACAAGTGTGTTTGTCTGCTCTGGCCTTTACAGCTCAAACAGAAACATTAAGCCCTTCCCTTGATCCTGTTGCTCTGTGTAGTCGACTTTTATGATAATGAGAAGAATCTAATTTTTTAAATTAAAATCAATATTTTACTAGGTACTGGGATAGAATAATTAAAAAATACCCGTCTCTTTCCTTCTAATACTTCTGAGAGAGTGAATGTTCAGATACCTAAACATGCTAGGGTATCATTTGCAGGGTTAGTTGTAAGGGGCAGCTTTAGGAGGTCCCCCTTCCCTGAGGGGGCTTCACACAAGGGTATTGGCCCAGGTGTGTGCTTCTTCCATTTGACCCCCAACCTGCCGTCATAGCTAACTGGACTAGGATGAACATCTATACCCAAGATGGTCTCATCAGACTTTTTCTCTCACGAGATCAGAATTAGATTAATATCTATTCATTTTTGCTGGTGCTAGATCTGGAAAGACATGCAAGCCCAGGAACTATAGAGATGCTATTTTCTACCATGTACAGCTGAGGAGTAAAGCTTGTCTGCTGAAAGAGAAAGGATGGGGGTTGTGCAGGGAGAAGTAAAGATGAGAGTCCATGAAGCCCCCAGAGATCTAAAGAGTACAGCTACCTGATTTCTATTCACATCCTTGCACTTTTGTTTCAGGGACCTTGTAAAGCACACTCGCAGGTCATTGCCCCTAAGTTTCATGAGACAACCCTGAAGCTGTTCATAAAATTTCTTAAGAAAAACCAGTGTGAACAATTTCTCTTGCAGCCAAGAAAGCCATAGCTAAGGCAATTATCCCAGAAGAATGTGCAAAGTGAAATTCAGGAGACCCGAGGAGATACCGTCCAAGAGCTCTGAGAATTCAGAAAACTTCATACTAAACAGGAATCACCAGGGACCAGACCCCATGGGCCGTGGTGCTTGAAACCTTGAGACCTCCTGTTTTGTGACTCCCCTCATCCATCATGCCTAGCTGGAGGTCCAGAGGTAGAATGTGGCTTGGAGATGATAAAATCCTTATTAGTCATCACTCCTAAATTAATTTTCAATCTTGCTTTGCAAACACAGCCTTAAAATAATCTCCTAAACCCCACTTACAATTTTTACCCCAAATCCTTCTTACATAGAAGGGTACATGGTTGCAGAAATTCTGGGTCATTAGGGGAGAGGAAAGATGGCGGAGGACTAGGGGACCCTATTTCAACTGGTCCCCGGAATTGAGCTGGATATCTACCAGATCACTCTGAGCACCCACGAAACCAGCCTGAGATGTAAGAAGATCTGGATCTCTACAAACAGAATATCGCAGGGTACGAAGCGGGGAGCCGTGATTCCACGGGCAGATATAGGAGGATAAATGGCAGTGGGAGGGAGCCTGGCTATGGGGATCCTACACCACCGGTGAGCGACAGCCTCGCACACTGGGGACGGGGAACAGACTCCGAGATGGCAGAAACTGTCTGGGGCAGAAACCCGGAGCAGAGGGGTCGTGCGTGGGAACTGGGAGCGGCTGGCAGTTTTAGAAGCACAAAGGGCAGAGACGTGCCCCGACCTGGAGGCAGGACTGGGGGCACTGCAGAGGGGCACACAACCCAGGACGCTGCAGTTTGTAGCAGCACGGACAGAAACGGAGACAGTGTGGCCTGGAGAGCTCACTGAAGAACAGACTGAGGTCTCTCTGCTCTGAGGCAGAGGGTTGGAAATGGTCTCTTCTGCTCTGACTCGTGGAAGAGACGCAGAAAGCCGCCAGGGAAAGGCGCCAGAGAGCAAAAGCCCCAAAGCCTGATTCCCACTGAGCCCATCCCCCATCACAGGGCAACTCCGCCCAAACAGGGTTGCCTGAGTAACGGCGCAGCAGGCCCCTCCCCCAGAAGACAGGCTGGGAAAACAAGAGGCCAGCAACCCTAAGGTCCCAAGAAAACAGGTGCACCTTGCTTGGGTTCTGATCAATAATTTCGACTCTATACATTCCCTCAAACACCCATCAACAGAATGACTAGGAGGAGGAGCCGCCAAAATAGAAAAGACTCAGAGATTATGACTTATGCTGCAGATTTACAAATGGATGCAGATATAACCAAGATGTCGGAGATGGAATTCAGGCTAGCAATTGTGAAGACAATGGCTAGAATGGAGAAATCAATTAATGGCAACATAGAGTCTCTAAGGGCAGAAATAAAAGGTGAAGTGGCAGAACTTAAAAATGCTATCAATGAGATCCAATCCAATCTAGATAATCTAACAGCTAGGGTAACTGAGACAGAAGAGAGAATAAGCGATCTGGAAGACAGTATAATAGATAAAAAGGGAAAAGAGGAGGCCAGGGAAAAACAACTCAGAATCCATGAAAATAGAATCTGAGAAATAAGTGACACCATGAGGCGTTCCAATGTCAGAATAACTGGAATCCCGGAGGGAGTGGGGAGAGAGAGAGGGCTAGAAGATGTATTTGAGCAAATCGTAGCTGAGAACTTCCCTAATCTGGGGAATGAAATAAACATTTGAGTCCTAGAGGCAGAGAGGACCCCTCCTAAGATCAAGGAAAACAGGCCAACACCCCGGCATGTAATAGTAAAACTTGCAAATCTTAGAACCAAGGAAACCATCTTAAGGGCAGTTAGGGGGAAGAGATTCCTTACATACAGAGGGAGGAACATCAGAATAACGTCAGACCTATCCACAGAGACCTGGCAAGCCAGAAAGGCCTGGCAAGACATATTCAGGATACTAAATGAGAAGAACATGCAGCCAAGTATACTTTATCCGGCAAGGCTTTCATTTAGAATGGATGGAGAGATGCAGAGCTTCCACGACCAGCAGAAAATGAAAGAATAGACCACTAAGCCGGCCCTGCAAGAAATATTAAGGGGGGGTCCTATAAAAGAAGAAAGACCCCAAGAGTGATCTACAACAGAAATTTACAGGGACAATCTATAAAAGCAACGTCTTCACAGGCAACATGATGACAATTAACTCATATCTTTCAATAATCACTCAATGTGAATGGCCTAAAAGCTCCCATAAAACGGCACAGGGTTGCAGATTGGGTAAAAAGACAGGACCCATCCATATGCTGTCTACAAGAGACTCATTTTGAACCTAAAGATACATCCAGACTGAAAATGAAGGGATGGAGATCCATCTTCCATGCCAGCGGACCTCAAAAGAAAGCTGGGGTAGCAATTCTTATATCAGACAAATTAGATTTTAAACTAAAGTCTGTAATAAGAGACACAGAAGGACACTATATCATTCTTAAAGGGTCTATCCAACAAGAAGATCTAACAATTGTAAAGATCTATGCCCCCAACATGGGAGCAGCCATCTACATAAGCCAACTGTTAACCAAAATAAAGAGTCCTATTGATAACAATACGTTAAATGTAGGAGACCTCAATACTCCACTCTCAGCAATGGACAGATCATCTAAGCAGAAAATCAACAAGGAAACAAGAGCTTTGAATGATACATTGGACCAGATGGACCTCATAGATATTTACAGAACATTCCACCCTAAAACAACAGAATACTCATTCTTCTCGAGCGCACATGGAACTTTCTCCAGAATAGGCCCTATACTGGGTCACAAATAGGGTCTCAACCAATACCAAAAGATTGAGATGATTCCCTGCATATTCTCAGACCACAATGCTCTAAAACTGGAACTCAATCACAAGAAAAAATTTGGCAGAAATTCAAACACTTGGAAGCTAAAGACCACTCTGCTCAAGAATGTTTGGGTCAACCAAGAAATCAAAGAAGAACTTAAATAATTCATGGAAATCAATGAGAACGAAAACACATCGGTCCAAAACCTATGGGATACTGCAAAGGTGGTCCTAAGGGAGAAATACATAGCCATCCAAGCCTCACTCAAAAAAATAGAAAAATCCCGAATTCACCAACTAACTCTACACCTTAAAGAACTAGAGAAAAAGCAACAAACAATGCCTAAGCCATGCATTAGGAGAGAAATAATTAAAATTAGAGCAGAAATCAATGAATTAGAAACCAGAAACACAGTAGATCAGATCAACGAAACTAGAAGTTGGTTCTTTGAAAGAATTAATAAGATTGATAAACCACTGGCCAGACTTATCCAAAAGAGAGAAAGGACCCAAATTAATAAAATTATGAATGAAAGGGGAGAGATCACGACTAACACCAAGGAAATAGAAACAATTATTAGAAATTAGTATCAACAACTATATGCCAATAAACTGAGCAATCTGGATGAAATGGAGGCCTTCCTGAAAACCTATAAGCTGCCAAGACTGAAACAGGAAGAAATTGACAACCTGAATAGGCCAATAACCAGTAACGAGATTGAAGCAGTGATCAAAAACCTCCCAAAAAAACAAGAGTCCAGGGCCTGATGGATTCCCTGGGGAATTCTACCAAACATTCAAAGAAGAAATAATACCTATTCTACTGAAGCTGTTTCAAAAAATAGAAACAGAAAGAAAACTTCCAAACTCATTCTATGAGGCCAGCATTACCTTAATCCCCAAACCAGGCAAAGACCCCATCAAAAAGGAGAATTTCAGACCGATATCCCTGATGAATATGGATTCCAAAATCCTCAACAAAATCCTAGCTAATAGGATCCAAAAATACATTAAAAGGATCATCCACCATGACCAAGTGGGATTTATCCCCGGGATGCAAGGTGGTTCAACATTCGCAAATCAATCAATGTGATAGAACACATTAATAAGAGGAGGAAGAAGAACCATATGGTCCTCTCAATTCATGCAGAAAAAGCATTTGACAAAATACAACATCGTTTCCTGATTAAAACTCTTCAGAGTATAGGAATAGAGGGAACATTCCTCAAGTTCATAAAATCCATCTATGAAAAACCCACAGCAAATATCATCCTCAATGGGGAAAAGCTGAGAGCCTTTCCCTTAAGATCAGGAACACGTCAAGGATGCCCACTCTCGCCACTATTGTTCAACATAGTACTAGAAGTCCTAGCAACAGCAATCAGACAACAAAAAGAAATAAAAGGTATTCAAATTGGCAAAGAAGTCAAACTCTCTCTTTTCGCAGACAATGTGATATTTTATGTGGAAACCCCAAAAGACTCCACTCCCAAATTACTAGAACTCATCCAGCAATTCAGTAATGTGGCAGGATACAAAATCAATGCACAGAAATCAGTTGCTTTCTTATACACTAACAACGCAACTGTAGAAAGGGAAATTAGAGAAACAATTCCATTTGCAATAGCACCAAAAACCATAAGATACCTTGGAATAAACCTAACCAAAGAGGTAAAGGATCTATACTCTAGGAACTACAGAACACTCATGAAAGAAATTGAAGAAGACACAAAAAGATAGAAAAATATTCCATCCTCATGGATCAGAAGAATAAACATTGTTAAAATGTCTATGCTATCCAGAGCAATCTATACCTTCAATGCCATCCCGATCAAAATTCCAATGACATTTTTCAAAGTGCTGGAACAAACAATCCTAAAATTTGTATGGAATCAGAAAAGACCCCGAATTACCAAGGAAATGTTGAAAAAGAAAAACAAAGCTGGGGGCATCACGTTGCCGGATTTCAAGCTATATTACAAAGCTGTGATCACCAAGATAGCATGGTACTGGCACAAAAACAGACATATAAACCAATGGAACAGAATAGAGAACCCAGATATGGACCCTCAACTCTATGGTCAAATAATCTTTGACAAAGCAGGAAAAAACATGCAATGGAAAAAAGACAGTCTCTTCAATAAATGGTGCTGGGAAAATTGGACAGCCACATGCAGAAGAATGAAACTCGACCATTCTCTAACACCATTCACAAAGATAAACTCAAAGTGGATGAAAGACCTCAATGTGAGACAGGAATCCATCAAAATCCTAGAAGAGAACATAGGCAGTAGTAACCTCTTTGACATCGCCCATAGCAACTGCTTGCAAGATACATCTCCAAAAGCTAGTGAAACAAAAGCAAAAATGAACTTTTGGGACTTCATCAAGATAAAAAGTTTCTGCACAGCAAAGGAAACAGTCAACAAAACAAAGAGGCAACCCACAGAATGGGAGAAGATATTTGCAAATGACACTACAGACAAAGGGCTGGTATCCCAGATCTATAAAGAACTTCTCAAACTCAACACCCAAAACACAAATAATCAAGTCAAAAAGTGGGCAGAAGATATGAAAAGACACTTCTCTGAAGAAGACATACAAATGGCTAACAGACACATGAAAAAATGTTCATCATTAGCCATCAGGGAAATTCAAATCAAAACCACATTGAGATACCACCTTACACTAGTTAGAATGGCAAAAATGGACAGGGAAAGAAACAACAAATGTTGGAGAGGTTGTGGAGAAAGGGGAACTGTCTTACACTGTTGGTGGGAATGCAATTTGGTACAGCCACTTGGAAAACAGTGTGGAGGTTCCTCAAAAATTTAAAAATAGAGCTACCCTATGACCCAGCAATTGCACTACTGGGTATTTACCCCAAAGACACAGATGTAGTGAAAAGAAGGTCCATATGCACCCCACTATTCATAGCAGCAATGTCTTCAATAGCCAAACTGTGGAAAGAGCCGAGATGCCTTTCAACAGATGAATGGATAAAGAAGATGTTGTCCATATATACAACGGGATATTACTCAGCCATCAGAAAGGATGAATACCCAACTTTTACATCAACATGGATAGGACTGGAGATTATGCTAAGTGAAATAAGCAGAGAAAGTCAATTATCATATGGTTTCACTTATTTGTGGAACATAAGGAATAGCATGGAGGACACTAGGAGAAGGAAGGGAAAAATGGGGGGGTGGGAATTGGAGGGAGAGATGAACCATGAGAGACTATGGACTCTGAGAAACAAACAGGCTTTTAGAGGGGAGGGGGGAGGGGGGATTCGTTAGCCCAGTGATGGGTATTAAGGAGGGAACGTACTGCATGGAGCACTGGATGTTATACGAAAACAATGGATCATGGATCACCACATTATAAACTAATGATGTATTGTATGGTGACTAACATAACAAAATAAAATTTAAAAAAAATTCTGGGTCATTGAAAAGCAATCTCAAAGTATTATCCATGAAACTTGCTTTTTATTTCTTATCTTTCTATACCATACCAGTGGAAGAATAACAAATGGTTGTAGGTTTAGACATGGAGGGACTTAGGGTTTTGTGACATGAGGTTCCTCAAGAATTAAGAACAACATGTCAGTTTTTGCATCCATTTTTCAGACATGCATTTATGACAACCGAGATCTGGCTGTTGTCACCTGCTGGCTTTTCAGCTCCTGGTAGGTATCCTGCCCTCTGTGCTTTCTAGTCCAGCACTCCCTCCACTCTGCAAATAACAACATCTCTTAGATGTAAATACCCACCAAAGCCAAGATAACTTTCTTGGGACTCACACTTTCCTAAAACAGAGGAAAGCAAATAAATAGATAAATAAATAAAATTCAGTATTTTGGTTTAAAATGAAGAAATTTCAAACCCCCTTCCATTTCAGCAACTTCTAAGTTGTCCACTGGTAATAAACAGTCAAGATAAGGAGATGGCAGTGTATTTATTCATTCAACAAATATTTAAATGTCTGTGTGTTAGGCCATAATCTCTGTGCTAAGCGTGTGGAGCTCAAGGGAGGTCAGAATAAGTATATGCCAGGGAGTACTGTGTTCTTTGATGAAAGAGAACACAAGGTAAGAGTACATTTTAGCTAGATTTGTCAGGAAAGACCACTGTGATAGGCGATAGCTGGGCAGAAGCCAGAAGAACATGAGGGAGAAGCTATCTCAGGAAAGAGCAGTATAGGTAACGGTAAACCATATGTGCAAGGGCCCTGAGGAATGACAATGCCAACAAAGCAGTCTCTAAGAAGAGAAGATAACGTCACACACAGAGTGAAAACAGGCCTCGATCTGTATAAGCAAGGCACACCGTGAATGATGAAGAACTGCTCTGAGTCTTAACACTTCACTGACCCTCATCAATCCCTTCACTGTCTATATGCCCCATCATTTTTTAATCAAACCTCCAAGATAATTTATTAGCATACAATAGTTAATGGTTACTTGGAAGTAAAATTATTCTTTTTTCCCATTTTACCCACTCTATGTCATCTGCCAGGTCAAACATTAAATCAGTCACATAAGCACATTACTTACTGATTTGATACATGACAACAAGAGGTTAGCAAAAAAATTATAAAGCAGCCTTAATATCTTTTATTAGATCCAGACTATCAACAAAATTAAGGTGTAGGGGCACCTGGGTGGCTCAGTTGTTCGGTGACTGCCTTCGGCTCAGGTCATGATCCCAGGGTCCTGGGATCGAGCCCCGCGTCAGGCTCCCTGCTCAGCAAAGAGCCTGCTTCTCCCTCTCCCATTCCCCCTGCTTGTGTTCCCTCTCTTGCTGTGTCTGTCAAATAAATAAATAAATAATCTTAAAAAATCAACCAAACAAAAAAACAACAAAATTAAGGTGTAAACTTGGGATCAGGATTAGCCAGTACCTGTAACTTTCAAAAGTGACTTTTGCAGAAAAAACAATGAAAGTCTAAGGTATACCAACTCCCCTCTCCCTCCTTACATACACAAGGAATTTCTTACAAGATAAAACATAGCATTTATAAGCAATGGGAGAATGTGGATTTTTCAGTTAATGGTAATGGGACAAGTGACCTGACAATGGGTGGGGGGGAGGGAGAATACAGATTTATCATCACTATTTACATTAAAATAAATTCCAGTGTATTAAAAGGTAATAAATAAAATTGTAAAAGTTGTCAAAGGAAACATTGCAATTTTAAAAAATAATATTGGAGTGGAGAAAGCTAAAGCAAAATACATAACCCAAAAGCCTCAAAAGATTCATAACTATTATTACATTAAAATTTCAAAATCATAAAACAGCAAAAAGACAAATATGCTAGGAAAATGCAGCATGATGCAACAGGTAAATTCCTCCATCCATAAAAAGCTCTGACAAATCAATATGAAAAACTATCTCTTACTCCCCCAAAAGTACAATAATGTGGATAGACACTTGGCAGGAAGAAAAATGTAAATGGCTTTTAAAATATGTTTGCAAATGCACATTCAAAATTAAACTTAAAACCATTAAATAACATTTTATCATATTAAATACTAAAGTGTTTGAGAGCAGAAGTGTTGGCGAGGCTGTAAGAAAGAGCCTTTCCTATTTGATCTGGTGGAAGTAGAAACTGGTACAAACTTTTTGGAGGATGATTTGCCTACATCCACAAGGATTTAAAACACACATGCCCTTTGACATAGCAATTATACTTCAAGAAATTTATCCTAATAAATATGTTCTCATATACATGTAAAAAGGAGTATCAAAGGTTACAGTACAATTTCTAACAGTAAGAATTTGGAAATCTAAACATTCCCTGATGAGAAATGAGCTAAATAAAGGACAGCACAATCATATATTGTAATACTATGCCACCATTAAAGAGACTGAAGCCAACTTACTTGGGCTGATAAGAAAGGACTTTTAAGACATAATGGTAAGTAATAAAATGGTAAGGACAAAAGTATTACAGATATTATATATACGTACCTGCACACATAAGAAAAATGTACTAGTAAGGACTAACCCTGGAAAATAGCAATCATACCTAGTGTGGCCAAAGTTCATTGGCTTTATTAACCCATGATCATACGACCAGTGAATACCAAAGCAAGAACTCAAACCCAAAGCTGTCAGACTCAAAGCTCATATTGTTCATCATGATGCTGTATACCATTTGATGATGCTTAAAGGAGAAAAGTAGCAAGAAAACAAATGGCAAGACATTTCCTACTTTCCACTTCCCAAACAACCAGGTGTAAAAATAAGCAGATCCATAATGGAGGCAATAATGGACTTTTACAAAAGAAAGACATATTCATCTTTAAGTCCTTAAAGGGAAGAGGTTGATATGGTAGAAGAGTCTTCAGTTCTGTCTCCCCTTCTCAGGGATAATCCAAAAAGACACCAGAATTCATCAACATTAAGAACATTTCATCATTTACAGGAGTTTTAGGTACAAAACCCGTTAGGCTGGAATTCTTACCTTCTAGCCATCCATGAGACCTAGTATTTTCCTTACTGGCCTCAACTAAATTCCACCCAGTTTAAAAAGTAAATAAATCCCTAGTTTGTTTGACAACACTGAGTGTCAAATAACACTGAGTGGCTACATATCTACAGCCAGACATATAAACATCCTTCCAACATGCTGCCTACTCGTTGAGAAGGAGTGAAAAGTCCCAGATGAGTTCTAAAATCTGTAGTGCTATAATCTGGCAAAACTGCATTCCAGTCTTTGTGTTAATTTTTTCTATGCCAAGACCAATCATAATAGCTGTCTAGCCCTCAAGAATTGCCTTTTCTTTGGGAACAAATCCTATTACCCAGGGATAGACCAGAGCCCAAAGGCTGTCTCTATGCCCCATGGTCCTGTCACCCAGATGAAGCCCAGTGAGCCAGGGAGACCAAAAACCTCAGCTGGCCAATCAACTTCTCTATCCCAAGTATCTGAAGTTTAGAACCAAGTGACCGGGAGCCTGTTTTATTACTGAGTCAGATAAATGGCACTGCCCTGGAGAGAAAGTTCATGATTCCTGCTGCTGAGATTGCCAGAGCTCCCCTAGCATCTACCTCCTTCAGCCTTCAATCACGTTTCTTCCATTCTTCAAGCCAGGTCAGTGTCCTTTTCCCTCAGGCTGCCCAGAGTCAATCTCTGTTGTTTTCAAAAACAACAAACAACATGAATAATGCTCCTCTACTTGCTGCTTGCCTGACATCAATTTCCCATTTCCTTTACTAACATGATCCTGCTTTCATGTGGCATAACAGAGTAACAGAGAATACTCTATCTTTCATCCTTCCTTGCAGCTCTAGGTAGTCCTGTGACCCAGTGTTGGCCAGTGAAGCAAATGGAAGTCACTGGTGGAGCTTCCTGAGAACCTCCTCAAAAGTGTTGGGATGCCAGGGACTTCCGTCTTTTGTCCTTTGTGCTCACTCTTTCCTGGCTAGAAAGCAGGTGTGATGCTCAGAGATGGACCCACCATCTTATAACCCTGGGGATGGGAGCCACACACTGAAGATGGCAGGACAGGAATAGAGAAGGAGCCTGTGCTCCTAAAGACATCTTCAAACAGCAGGACCAGCCCCACCTCATGACTTCTTGTGTAAGAAAAATAAACCCTCATTCAGTGAAGCAGTTTGGGAGTTTCTGAAACAGACAGCCAAATACAATCCCAAGGAACACAACATCTGTCCTTTTGTGAAGTCGACTCCTATAGGAGTTCAAGCCAATGCAATATTAGGACAGGAACTACTAGTACAAATTGAGGCAGGAAAGAAAATAATGACAAGTAAGGACAGGTCAGCCCTCTCATGGGTAAAACACACAGTCACATGACCCACCCTAATAAAAACCTAAGTTAAATAAGTGATGAATGGAAGTATAAGCAATTGCTGCGGAAATAGGTGAAAATGAACAGCACACTTAGAGGAGAAGTTTAATAGTAGACGTGGTAACTCATCTGAGCCTTGAAAAATAGAATCT
Source organism: Mirounga leonina (assembly GCF_011800145.1). Taxonomy (NCBI): domain Eukaryota; kingdom Metazoa; phylum Chordata; class Mammalia; order Carnivora; family Phocidae; genus Mirounga; species Mirounga leonina. Next base: position 3,107,087 of record NW_023270231.1, read on the forward strand.
TGATAGGCAAAAGCCTACAGGGTACAGAGCATGAACGAGGGCTTGTAGGAGAGTTTAAAGAATCAAAGAACTCATCCAGTACAATCATCGAAATGCTTATTAATAATGATGGTTGTCAATTACCAAGCGCTTACCCCACACTAGTTGCTTTATGTCCATTTTCTCAAATCCTCCTTACAAGCCACAACAAATAAGTCATTATCATTACTATCCCCATTTTACAGATACAATAAAAAGTTTAGTAATGTTTTCAGGTAACAGAGGTAGTTAAGTGGCAGAGAAGAGATACTGGCCTGAATCAGTCTGGCTCTAGGGCCCTGCCTGTAAAGTCTCTTTACCCAAATGCTAGATAATAATGTTCTTATGAAGGACATTGAAAAGCCAGTGACTACTGGCACATGGAACTGAGTGGATTCCAGTAACTAAGACTACTAAGTTTTTAAGATCATTGTATTGTCAAGATCCTGGACTAAAAGTAATGGATTATTTAAGACTTAAAACCACACTCAGGCCCCCAAACATCACTTGTCAAGAACGCTGAGCCAGCTCCCATGTAAGGTATATACCACCTATGCCCACAATACTGCTGGCCAAGAAGAATAAGGAAAACAGAAGATTATCCTAAAGAGCAGAACCAGAAGCCAGGAAAGATAATTTACAATAGAAATACTCCCAGGGAGCAGAATGGAAGCCTCATGAAGGAACATCTATCAACAAGCCAATGTGAAGCCAGGGGGTTTTGGAATTGCTCCAAACCAGTGATTGCTGTGTAACTTCATTCTTTTCCAGTCTAAGTAGGAATAATTACTAAAATTATCCTGATACTCCCTCTTTCGTAACTGTAAGTTTCAGCCTAAGATGAAGAGGAAGTTTTTTAAGTCAGCAAAACAGAATTAAGAAGAATTACTCTCTTCATTTTCCAGCAGTATTATGGATAGATTCTGAAAGGCCCATCCCCTCAAAACAACTAGATTCTGAATAAAGCATACTTTTAATTTCATTGCTGGACTCACGAAGGAAAGAGTAATTCACAAAGAGAAGATAACACACATGTGTACGCCCCCTCAAAAAACTGAGTTTGAACTAGGGCCATGAGCAGGAAGCAAATAGGAATAGTAATGGCTACACTAAGGGTGAAATGTTTTACAGCGTTTCATTTGTAAGACTAGACCTTAAATTAATAGCAATTTGGGGTGGAGGATAAATCTGAATTTCATAAAGTAAGTTAAGGAGTCTGAAATGAACTAAAGTGGTCCCCATACTGGTAGTGCTCCATTTCATAGCATAAGCAAAACAATTGCAAGTCATCTCTGGATGAAATTATCTTCAAATGAAAATCAGCCTCATATGCTCTTTTAATCAAAGATTACCAGACATGCAAGGAAATGAACCACCATGAGGGAGAGTCAGCAGAAAAAGAACCAACAGATTTAGACTCTTCTTTCCCTAAGGACTTGAGATATTAGAATCAGATTGAGAATTAAAAATGCCAGTTTGCAAAATTTTAAAAATAAGAAATGGAATGAGAAAACTACCAAAAATGAACCAAATAACTCTTAGAAATAAAAATAAATATAATACATATTATATAAATAGTATATATGTACTACATATGATCATCAATGGAAATAATATCAAATAGAGAATAAAAATCCCTAATGAGAAAATTTGTTATTTGGAAGATAGATCCAAAGAAATTACTCAGAATGTAGCACAGAAAGACAGAAATGAAAATTCCTAAAATAGAGGCTCACAGAATTAAATGAAAAAAAAAAAAAAAAGCAAAAATCCTAAATAAAGTATTAGCAAGTTGATTTTATCAACTAATCTGTTATGGCGATATGAATGGAAGAATTATTTAATAGAACAACAGACTGGAAAATATGATCTTAACATATACAGAAAAAAATGGATACATATCAATGTTTATTTATAAAACTAATCAGCAAAATAAGAATAGAAATTCCTTAAGCTGGTAAAAGACATACATCATAAACTTCTAACAAATATACTTCGTAGTGAAAGGATGGGACACTTGCTTTAGGGTCAAGTGTAAAATTCACCATTGCTTCTATTTTTTATTAAACTGGAAATTCTAGCTGGAAGAGCAAGACAAAAAATAAAACCAAAGGTCTACTCTGTTGAAAGTATCAAGAAACAAAGATCTCTTACTAGCAATGGACATACCTAACAGTCAGATATTGGTCTGTAACACCGTTCTCCACTGAAAGAAACCCAGGTTCCTAAGAGAGGTGACTAATTTCAAGAATCTAAGCTTTAGGCCAGTTTGTGACAAAATGAGCTTGGGATATCCTGGAATATTCCAGAAAGTTAGGAGGCACACAAAAAGTGTGGAGGGGGGCACCTGGGTGGCTCAGTCAGTTAAGCATCTGCCTTCAGCTCAGGTCATGATCCCAGGGTCCTGGGATGGAGCCCCACATCGGGCTCTCTGCTCAGTGAAGAGCCTGCTTCTCCCTCTGCCCCTCCCACCCCCGCTTGTGCTCACTCACTCTTTTGTTCTCAAATAAAATCTTTACCAAAAAAAGTGATGAGGGCATGCTACAAGGACACAGGAGCCAGCTTTGGAACCAAAATAATTTAGGCAGTAATGAATTATAAACCACTGAGAGAAAATATAAGGATTCATGAGTTCATTCCTATAAAAAGTAGATAGGTAAATAAAGTAGAATTATTACAGTAACATGTTAAGGGCTGACTGGTGAATATGGAAAGCATGCTGGAGTTAGAAAATTAGCATTTGCAACTATCCTAATAGAGATTGGATCAAGCAAGAAGTATCAATAAATGTTAAATCCATAGGGGAATTCTGATGAGGAATGGGATATTTACATGGTCTTTATTATTAGTTGCAAGGGAAAAACATAACTAATAGTACTATGGAGAAATCAGTACCTTAATTGGGGGATCAAAATTAACATCACCAAGGCAGGGTAGATGAGTATCAGGTGCTGCCAGATTTCATACCCTCAGAAAGATACATTGCTTATTCAGTGTTCTGGCCAAAAGTGTGTAACCCAAATGCAATTGCAGGGAACCATCAGGCAAACCCAAACTGAGAAACATGCTCTTAAAAATGTGTAGAGTGGGTAGACGAGTGGGGGGGAGGGGCAGGCCGCACAGAGAAGAACCTAAACACAATGTGGTATCCTGGATTGGATTTTGAAACAGAAAAAAACCATCAGTGGAAAACTGGTGAATCTGATTAAAGTCTGTACTTTAATTTTACCATACCAATGTTAATTTTTCAGTTTTGAAAATACACTATACTTATGGGAGACATTAACATTAGGGGAAGTTTTGTAAAGGATATATGGGAACTCTCTGTACTATCTTCACAACTATTCCATAAATTATTTCAAAATAAAAGGTTTAAAGAAAAAACAAAAAAGGCTGTATTTTTCAAAAATGCCTATGTGTTTGAAGACAAAGGCTATGGAAAGGTTCCATATCTTAAGATTTTATTTATTTGAAAGCGAGAGAGCACAGAGGGAGAGTGAGAGGGAGAAGCAGACTCCCCACTGACCAGAGAGCCCAATGTGGGGCTCGATCACAGGATCCTGAGATCTGACCTGAGCCAAAGGCAGACGCTTTTAACAGACTGAGCCACCCAGGCGCCCCTCAGATTTTTTTTTAAAAAGCTAAGGAAAGAGAACTAAATGCAATACCTGACTCTATACCGTATCCTGTACTGGTAGGATAAAGCTGCTATAGAAGATAATGGGTCAACTGGCAAAATTGGAATAGGAGTTTTAAAGTATGGTATCAATGTTAAAATCACTGATGTTGATAATTATACTGTGGTCAGGTAAAAGAACATATGTATTCTTCAGAAAGATCACTGAAGTATTGAGGGAGAATGGGGAGGAGCACACAAATGATAAAGCAAACAGGGTAAGATGTTAACAATAGAGGGATCTGGGTAACAGGTATGGAAATGTAATTCTGATACTATTGACCCAGAATTAACAGCATAGTCCTGCACAAGACTGGCCTCAACTCAGACACCATCTGTGAGCTCTCAGGTCCCAGGCCACCTGCACTACTGGACACCTGCCTATAAATTCAGAAATTCTCACTATCCCTTCAGGTTTGATAATTTACCAAAACAACTCACAGAACTCTGGAAAACTCTATACTTATAATTGCAATTGTATCATAAAGGATACAAATTAGGACCAGCCAAATGAAGGAATGCATAGGGAGATGTTTGGGAGGACACCAAATGTGAAGTTCCATGTCCTTAGGACATGTCACCTTGCCAGTATTGATTTATAGTTACAATCAGGGAGTCTCTTCTGAGACTGTTTTTATTGGAGCTTCATTACATAGACATGATTGACTTCAATCTCCAACCTCCCTCTGTTCCCCAGAAGTCAGGCTGATGTTACCTGACTCAAAAGCCCCATCTAATCACATGGTTGGCATTTGCAGCCTGGCCAGCCCCCATCCTGACTCATTATCTTTAAGTTAAACTCAGGAATGGTCCAATGAATAATGAAGACCCTCTTATCGCTCAGAAAATGCCATGGACTTAAAGGTCACTTCCTAGGAACCAGAGACAAAAGCCAAATTATTTTTTCTTATTCCAATTTTATTGAGATAGAATTGTCATGTAACACTGTGTAAGTTTTTTTATTAACATATATTATTTGTTTCAGGGGCACAGGTCTGTGATTCATCAGTCTTATTTAATACCCAGTGCTCATTACAACACATACCCTCCCCAATGTCCATCACTCAGTTGCCCCATCCCTCCACCCTCCTCCCCTCCAGCAGCCCTGTTTGTTTCCTATGATTAAAAGTTTTAAGTGTACAATGTAATGATTTGATGCATGTATATATTGCAAAATGTTTAGCCGAATAAGGTTAACACATCCTTCACCTCACGTTTACCATTTTTTTATTAACTTATTTTATTTAAATTCAATTAGTTAACATAGTGTATCATTAGTTTCAGATGTGGAGTTCAGTAATTCATCACTTGCTTTTAACACCCAGTGCTCATTACAACACATCCCCTCCCCAATGTCCATCACTCAGTTACCCCATCCCTCCACCCACCTCTCCTCCAGCAACCCTGTTTGTTCCCTAGAGTTAAGAGTCTCTTATTGTTTGTCTCCCTCTCTGATTTCATCTTATTTTTCCCTCTTTTCCCCTATGATCCTCTGTTTTTTAAGTTCCACATAGGAGTGAAAGCATAATTGTCTTTCTCGGATGGACTTATTTCTCTCAGCACAATACCCTCCAGTTCCAACCACGTCAATGTAAATGGCAAGATTTCATCTTTTTTGATGGCTGAGTAATATTCCATATTTTATATATATATACCACATCTTCTTTGTCCCTTTATCTGTTGATGGACATCTGGGCTCTTTCCATAGTTTGGCTATTGTGGACATTGCTGCTATAAACATTGGGATGCAGGTGCCCCTTCAGATCACAACATTTTTCTCCTTTGGTAAATACCTAGTAGTACAATTGCTGGGTCGTAGGGTAGCTCTATTTTCAACTTCTTATGGAACCTCCATACTGTTTTGCAGAGTGTCTGTACCAGCTTGCATTCTCACCAACAGTGTAAGAGGGTTCCCCTTTCTCCACATCCTCACCAATATCTGTTGTTTCTTGAGTTGTTAACTTTAGCCATTCTGACTGGTGTGAGGTGGTAACTCATTGTGGTTTTGATTTGTATTTCCCTAATGCTAAGTGATGTTGAGCATTTTTTCATGTGACTGTTGGCCATCTTTTTTGTTGTTATAGTGAGAACATTTAAGATTTACTCTCAAAGCAATTTTCAAAATATGATATTGTTAACTATAGTTATGTTATACACTAGATTCTCTGGAATTCATTCATCTTTAAATTTGTGCACTTTGACCAACATCTTCCCTACCCTCTAGCCCCTGGTTACCACCAATTTACAATCTGCTTCTATGAGTTCAAAGTTTTTAGATTCCACATATATAACATGCTATATTTCTCCTTTTCTGTCTAGCTCATTTAATGTAGCATAACGCCTTCAAGATCCATTCATATTGTCATGAATGGCAAGATTTCCTTTTTTATGGCTGAATATTCCATTGTGTGTGTTTCCATCCATTGGTGGGCACTTGAGTTGTGTCCATGTCTTAGCTATTTTGAATAATGCCGCAAGGAACACAGGAGTGCAGATACTTTTTTTTATTTAAATGCCAGTTATTTAATAGTGTATTAGTTTCAGGTGTACAGTATAGTGATTCAACAGTTCCATACAATACCTAGGGTTCCTCACAACAAGAGCCCTCCTTAATCCTATCACCTATTTAACCCACCCCACCTCCCTTCTGGTAACCATCAGTTTGTTCTCTATAGTTAAGGGTATATTTCTTGGTTCACTCTTTTTTTTTTTCTCCCTTTTGCTCATTTGTTTCTTAAATTCCACACATGAGTGAAATCATATGGTATTTGTCTTTCTCAGACTTAATTCGCCTAGGATAATTCTCCCTACCTCCATCCATGTTGTTGCAAATGGCAAGATTTCATTCTTTTTGACGGCTGAATAATATTCCATTGTATATATACCAATATTCCATTGGTATCTTTATGGATACCTCTTCTTTATCAGTTGATGGACATGATCTATTTCTATAATTTGGTTATTGTAGACAATGTTGCTATAATCATTGGAGTATATGTATCCCTTGGAGTTAGTATTTTTGTATCCTTTGGGTAAGTACCTAGTAGTGCAATTGCTAGGTCATAGGGTAGCTCTATCTTAACTTTTTGAGGAGCCTCCATACTCATTTCCAAAGTGGCTGCACCTATTCTGCATTCCCACCAATAGTGCCGGAGGCTTCCCTGTTCACATCCTTGCCTACATCTGCTGTTTATGTTGTTGATTTTAGTCATTCTGACAGATGTGAGGTGATATTTCATTATAGTTTTGCAGATAGCTCTTTTAGATAACAATTTCATTCCTTCAGATACATACCCAGAAGTGGGATTTCTGGGTCACATGTAGTTCTATTTTTAATTTTTTGAGGAACCAGTTTACATTCCCACCAACAGTGCACAAGGTTTCCTTTTTCTCCACATTCTCACCAGCATTTATCTCAACTTTTTGTTGATAGTCATTCTAATGGTGTGGGGGATAGTCTATTGTAGTCTTGATTTGCATTTTCCTGCAGATGATGATTACCGATGTTGAGCGACTTTCCATGTACTTGGTCATTTGTAGGTCTTCTTTGGAAAAAGGTCTATTCAAGTCCTTTGCCCATTTTCAAATTAATTATTCATTTTTTTGCTATTTTCCTTTCCAGCTATTTTTTTTTGCTATACTCCTTATATATTTTGAATATTAACTCTATCAAATATGTGGTTTGCAAATATTTTCTCCCATTTCCTAGGCTGCCTTTTCACTTTGTTCATCCCTCCTTCCTCCCTTTTCTTTTGCTATGTACAAGTTGTAGGTTGACACAATCTTACTTGTTCATTTTTGCCTTTGTCGATTATGCTTTTGGTATCATATCCAAGAAACTACTGCCAAGATGAGGTCAAGGAGCCTTTTCCTATTTTCTTCTAGGAGTCTTATGGTTTCAGGTCTTTAATCTGTTTTAAGTCTTTAATCTGTTTTAGTTTTTGTTAGTGGTGTAACGTAGGTGTTCAATTTTATTCTCTTTCATGTGAATGTGCAGTTTCCCCAACACCATTTATTGAAGAGACTGTCCTTTCCCCATTGTAAATTCTTGCCTTCTTTGTGGAAAATTAGTTGACTATATACGTGTGGGTTTCTTTCTGGGCTCTCAATTCTGTTGTATTGGTCTATTTGTTTTTATGCCAATACCATATCATTTGGTCACTATAGCTTTGTAGTAAGATTTAAAATCAGGAAGACCTGATGCCTCCAGCTTTATTCTTTCTCATAAGGTTTCTTTGTTCTTTCACAAGGTTGCTTTGGCTTTTGGGGGTCTTTGCTGTTTCCTAAGAATTTTAATTTTTTTTTTTCTAATTCTGTAAAAACTCCACTGGAATTTTGACAGGAACTACATTGACTCGATAGCTCATAGATAGTATGAACATTTTAATAATATTAACTCTTCTCATCAATGAACATGGGAAATCTTTCCATTTAACTATGTCATCCATTTCTTTCACTGATGTCTTAGTCTGTAGACCTTTCACTTCCTTGGTTAAATTTATTCCTAAACGTTTTATTGTTTTTGATAGTACTGTAAATGGGGTTTTTAAGTTTTTCAGAGAGTTGTTAGCATATAAAAGTGCACCTGATTTTTCTATTTTGATTTTGTATCTCGGAACTTTACTGAATTAATTTATTAGTTCTAACAGGTTTTTGGCGAAGTCTCTAGGATTTTTTTGTGTACAAGAGCATGTCATCAGCAAACAGGTAATGTTACTTCTTCCTTTCCAATTTGGATGCCATTTGAATTTTTTCTTGCCTACTTGCTCTGGCTAGGACTTCCAGTATTCTGTTGAATAGGAATGGCGAGGAGCATCCTTGCCTTGTTTCTGATCTTAGAAGAAATGCTTTCAAGCTTTCACCACTGAGAATGATGCTAGCTGTGGATTTTTCATGTGGCCTTTATTAGGTTGAGGTATGGTCCTTCCATACCTAATTTGTTAAGAGTTTTTATCATGAAAGGATGTTGAATTTAGTCAAATGCTTTTTCTTCACCTATTGATACCCTTATAGGATTTTTATCCTTCATTCTATTGATATACTATATCACATTTATTTGCATCCCAGAGTAAATCCCATTTGATCACTGTGTATAATCCTTTTAATGGGCCGTTGAATTTGGTTTGGTAGTATTTTGTTAAGAATTTTTGCATCTATATTCATCAGGGATATTGGACTATACTTTTTTTTTTTTTTTTGTAATGTCCTTATCTGGCTTTGGTATCAGGATAATGCTGGCCTCCTAAAATGATTTTGGGATCTCTCCAATTTTTTGTAAGAGTTTGGGAAGAATTGGTTTAATTCTTCTTTAAACATTTGGTAGAATTCACCCATGAAGCCATGTGGCCCTGGGCTTGCCCCCTACCTTTTTTTTTTTTTTTTTTTTTTTTTGGAGAGAGAGATTTTTGATTTCTCATTCTATCTCCTTTCTAGTCTATTGGTTTACTAAGATTTTCTATTTCCTCATGCTTCAGTCTTGGTAGGTTATAGGTTTCTAGGAATGTATCCTCTATATACTCTGTTTACTCTATATAGTATAAAAGTTATAAAGACTGCCTAGTACGAACAACTAAAAACATTCACAGGAGGTGTATAGTTTATACATGCATTTTTTAAAAACTTAAGCTATAAAACACTAAAAACCTACATTTATATTATAGATACAATATATATATATATACACATACACATGCCCCATACATTTATACATACAAATACTATAAATATGATATATTATAAAGATATCCATTCTCCTCCAAATTATCCAGATAGGATTGTTGTTAGTGTTCTAGTTATTATCATTGTTTATTAAAAGTGTGTATGTGTGTGCCCCCATATAAATGGACAAGCTGAATCTTAAATTTATGTGAAGGAGCAATGAACCAAGTATAACCAAATATAAGCAAAAAGAATAAAAGGACTGCCTTACCAGGTATTGGGACTTAAAATTAAGCCACATTAATTAACATAATGTATAATTTGGTGCAGGGATACACAGAGCAAATGTCAGTAATTACTATAACAGATAGATGCTTTGGGCTGCAAATAATGGGAAAATGTGACTCAAACAGCTTAAGTGATTTAATAGGAAATCCAAAATCCAAAAAGTTAGGGTTGGTTAACTTTGTGGTTTGACAGCATCATCAAGAAACCAGGTTTGTCATGTCTTCTGTTCTGCCATCCTCAGGATGATGGCTTTGCCCCTTGGGCTAGTACCCTATATAGACACAAGATGGCTGCCACAGCTCTGGGCATCACGGCAAGATTCAGTAATGACAGACGCAGAAAGGGTAAATATCTTCCTATGTTTTTTTCCCAAGTTAGGAAACCCTTTTAAAATTCCCCAAAAAATCTTACCCTCATGTCTTCATGGCCCCTGCTGCATCACTCAATTCCCAAGCCAAATATACTCATTCCTAAATCAAATACTGGCACGGGGACTGAGGTTAGCGTGATTGTCTTAGACATGTAATTTTAGGTAGAATGGATGTTGAGATGTCAACTATCAAGACAATAATGTTCATTCTGGTTGATGAGGAAAAAAAAAAAACTTTTTGATGTTATTCTTTAAACTTTTCCCCCCAAAACAAAAAAGTTAAATTAATCTATCACTAAATGAAACTCAGATTTCCTACTTAAAAACCATCATATTCCATCCTCTCTTTAGGTGTGGACAGTTAAACATTTGTTGAATTTCTACTAAATTTCAGACACTGTGCTGAGTACACCATCATATTCCATCTTCATAACCCCCTTTTAATTTCAGTAATTCTCATTCTATGAATGATGAAATGAAGCCTAGGGAAGGAAAAGGACTTGCATGGAGTAACCTTTTGAGTAAGTGGTAGATCTAAAACTATACACTGACCTTTGGATGAGGGCCCTATTCTTCAACCTGGCCCTTATTCTCTACCCTTACTGTACTGGGGAGAAATAATGATTTGAGATATAGACTCATGTACCAAGAAGAGTTGTCAAATATCTCCCAAGAGTAAGGTTTTCTTCTCCATGAACTATAAGAATAACGGATGAGAAATTTCAGAATTCTTAGGACCTACCCTCAACCAACAGACAATGTGTTGGATTCATAGGAAATAACTCAAACTGTCAGACCAACCCGAAAGAATTTAAGAAACACAGAAAGTCTGTGTAAGGCAAACACTCCTGTGGGTCTCCCTTACTCTCCCACTACCACCCCACTCGCAATACTTCTAACACCAGCCGGTTGGGCATTCCACACATCAAGAAACTCTGTGATACCAGCTAGGTGTCCTAGAATTCAATTCTCACACAAACAGGAGTTAAAACAGACTCCAAGATCAAGGGCTCAGTCCCAAGAGAGACTGTCTCCCACCTCAGATGCCAATCTCAAGTAAAATGTCCCAGGTTACCCACAACTTTGGTCTGACTTGGCTACATATCAGAGGTTCCCATGACTTTTCCCTCATCTTGGATTCCATTATTTGCCAGAACAGCTCACAGAACTCAGGGAAAACTTACCGACATTTACCAGTTTATTATATAATAAAGGATACGGTAAAGGTTACAGATGAAGAGCGAGATGAAGAACTACCTAGGGCAAGGTCCAGAAGAGTCCCAAGCACTGGAGCTTCTGTCTCTGTGGGGTTGGGGTGTCCTGCCCTCCAGCACGTAGATGTGTTTACCAACCCAGAAGCTCCCTGAACCCATACTATTGGGATCTTTATTAAGGCTTTCACATGGAGGCATGATCAATTATCAACTGCATTTTAAACCCCTCTCTTCTCCCTGAAGAGTGGAGGTTGGACTGAAAATTCTAAGCTTCTAATTATGGCTTGATCTTTCTGGTGACCAGCCCCCATTTGGGAACATAGTCACCTCATTTGAATAAAAGACTCTGCTACCAACCCGGAAGTTCCAAGGAATTAGGAGCCCTGGGTCAGGAACCTGGATCAAAGACCAAATGTTAGAACAAAAGATGCTCCTTGTGCTCTTCTCACTTAGGAAATGACAAGGGTTTTAGCAGGTCTCTATCAGGAACTGGCGTCAAAAACTAAATGTTAGTACAAAAGATTCTCCTAGTACCCCCATTTACAGGGGTTTTGGGAGTGTTGTGCTAGGAACTGGAAGCAGAGATCTCTATGTATACGTCATTATGATGATTATCTCACAGTTCAGCATCCCCATAATGCCCATTCATGAAAATCAACTTTCATAAACCTTGGGACACCTTGGCTTCCTGAAAGGGTGCGTGCATTAGGGTTGTCAACAATCCAAGGTGACAGGGCATCAGGTGATGAAAGGCAGAGCAGCAGGGGAAAAACTTTGAGAAGAAAAAAAAAAAAAAAATCAACCTGGTGGGTCAGGGGGAAACTAAACAGCTCGGTGCTGCAGAAAATCTCCAGGCCAGTGGTGCAGGTGTGATGGATAGGCCCCTCTGAGGCTGCCTGTGATCGAAGCCACATTGTCAAAAACAGACAGTAAACCAGGAGACAGAAGCAAGAAGTTAGATGGTGCTGTCAACATGCCAGGGGATAGGAGGTAAAGAGTATGGACTTGAATGAAGAGTGTGGAGATAAAAAAGGGAGGGAGGCGGCAGTGGATGAGTTTTTTAAACAGCCTCCAAGGACACCTGTGAGAAAATCTGGGCCATCTGCTGTCCTAACAATGAGTTTGCAAAAGGTAAGCTCTGCTGGGACTGGTCTGTAACCCGGGTGGAACCAGCTGAGGGCCCCCACCTTCTAGCAAACCCTGGAAACTCCAAGGCGGTGCCCTGGAAGACAAGAGGGTCCCAGAGCGGTCTCTCTAGGGCCTGGACAGCAGACAAGGCAGAATGGTGGGCCAGCCCCCGCGGTTTCCTCCCCACCCTTATCCGGAAGTCCTCTGTTAGACTCCCTGTGATGGGAGGGTTTTCTCCCCCACACGCACAAAAGAGCATTTATTTCGCAGGAAGCCACCTTAACACTGACAGGCTGAGTTTATCAAAATCTCTGATGGCAAGTCTGAATAAGTGAGTGTCACAGCTGCTCTGCAGTTTACTCTGCCATCTGCTAAAATGAGAATATTAAATATTGACCTCTTGTGGATCAGGCAGACTTTGTGAGTTTTAAGGATTTAATGTCTGAAAAGTACCTCCTGCAGTAACATGAAGCACCTTATAGTAACCCTCCTGCAACTTCAGGCTTTTTCTCTTCCTCACCCCAGAGCTGATGAAGGAGCAGAAGCTGATCTGAGGGCTTTACCCAGACGGTCACCACGGAGGTCAGTGTCAAGAAAAGGAGGAAGGAGAGAAACGAGGAGGGAGAGGGGTGGGGTGCAGATGATGGAGAGAACTCTGAGTAAACACGGGAGATGAACAAATTGATGTTGTCTTTCACACTAAAGAAGGAAACAGTTTGTCTTCTGACTAGTCGCTGTGTCATCATGAGACCACTGAAAGACAGCCCTGGTGTTTCTACCTTGCCTGTAAGAAGACTTGGTTAAATTTTATGTTTGATTTCAATAGATATCCTTGGCTTAGAATTTTGGCAAGCAGCTTCACCCTGACAATAAAATCCAAAACTATCCAAAAATGAGGTAACTGCCTTGTTATGATCTGGCTTCATATTCTTTTTGGGGAAGTGGGCAGAAAGTAATAAATTATTATGCTAAGAGGGGAGAGAGTACACACTGGCCCAGGAAATGTGCTAAAAAAGATGCGGTCCTTGTTCACCCAGGATTTTCTCAGAAACAATCCTCACTTCAGGAAACAAAGTCTGAGGAAAAAAGTTGTTTCTAAAAAATTTGTATTTAATTTAGAAGTGTTTAAAATTTTTTTAAAATTAACTTAAAATGTTGATAATACAGGAAGAGTCTGAAATAAACATGGAAATATTAGCATCTGGGTGGTAGGCACATGGCTCTTTCAATGCATTTGAAATATATCATACTTTTGAAAATAAACCCAAATTGCTGAGAGACAAGACCAGCTGGCATGAGAATTAGAAGCTCTGGACAGCTTGGTTTGGGGGATATAAACAGCTCATAATTTGAACCTGAAGTCGAGTGAGATTAAGGTAAGGAACAAAACTCTGAACGATCAGGAGGCTGCCAATTAAATCATCTAAAGACATTTATAGAGCTCTACTGTATACCTGGGACTTTTCCAGGCCTTGAGGGTATAAGGTTGAACAGATGTGGTGCCGAACTCTGAGCTTCCAGCTTAGTGGAAGACCAGACAAGAAGTAAACAAATGAGTGAATAGTTATACACTGTGATAAGTGTTCTGATAAGCATGTAGTGTTGAGATGGACAATGATGAGAGGGCTTTGCCCAATTCAGACAAGGCAATTACAGATAGCTAAATTGAACTTCTTCATAGAAGCCAAGAACCAAAGGAAAAGGAACAAGAGAAGAACAATCCATAGTGAGGTCACCGGATATGTACATGCCCTGAAGCAGACTGTACTGTGTAAGTCCCAGGGACAGAAGACCAGAGTGACTGGCATACATCCTTGAGAAGAGGAGCAGAGATGTGGTTGAAGAAATAGTCAGGGGCCAGACCAGTCATCACTTTGGACACATGGGAAAGGGTTGGCTTTTTATCCAAAACAAATACAGCAGCCACTACACATCGTAGTTACAAAGGACTAACCTGTTCTGAGTGTACCTTGAAAAAGATCAATCTCACAGCTAATGTGAAGAATTGGCTTGGAGATTGGTAGGAATGGAGGAGGGAGAACAGGGATCATCTAACGGCAGCCTGCGAGCCCAATCTGGTGGACTGCACTGCCTTTTTTGTACATAAAGTTTTATTGCAACACTACACGCTCATTTGTTCCCGTATAGTCTGTGGCTGTTCTCACACTACAATAGCAGAGTTCAGTGGTTGAGGCAGAGGCTATTTGGCCCTTTACAGGAAAGATGTGGTCTCCGGAGTTTTAAGGTTGTGTCCCTAGCCCCAGTACAATATGATAATGGCCAATCCACTTTTATCCAGCAATTCTTGAACATCTCTTGTGTTCTCAGAGGAAAGACAGGACCCTGAAAATATAAATACTGTGCCAGACCAGGGATCTTCTTTGATAACTGTCCATCCCATCAGATCCATCCCCTCACTTACCCTTACATAATCCTACTCTTCCAATGCCTCCACTGTTCCCTTCTGAAGCTTCAAGTTTGGTTCAAGTCCTAGACCGTCCATAAAGCTTTCCCTGACTTACACCTTCTCGGTTTTTGAGACCCCGGCGTAACTATCTCCTATGTACTTAGCCCTTGATTATGCTGTATATACTTATGGTTTTAGAAGTTCAAAACATTTTCCCCATGGTTATGAAAACATGAACTATCCCCACCTTGTCCCCTAACCTCTGAGGTGCCACTCAAGCTTTTAACCCAATGAGAGAATCCTAGTTCCAAGGTGACAGAAGTTGGTTCAGAGAAAGAACATGACCCTAACAGAATCTTTCCTCCAGGGGCATCTGCTGGAACCAGTGAAAATGATCATCTCTTGTCTTTGCTGTGATGGTACTAAAAGCTTCTAAGCCTAGAATTGCCAACACCCCTGCCAGATGGGCATGTTCGGATATACACACCTGACCCACCTTCAGTAAGGGGAGAGGTAATGGTGAGAGAAGCAAATGGGAGTCCTGATGGTTTTCCCTGTGCCCTGCATCTCACAGGACCTCTCATTCTTACTAAGGACACAAACCAATAAATCCGGACTATTCAAGTTGATGGAGTTTCTGCCATTTACAACAGAAATCCTGGCCATTATAATAGCCTTCATCAACTCTGCCAAAAGACGACCAAGTCAGCCATTTGGTAGCTCTATAACCCTCCTCCTGGTGCCAGGGAAATGCAAATTTAGCTAGTATGCTAAATGCTGGCTGGTTGGTGGGCACTTAGGCCTTTTAAACTTTGATCTTGGCTGTGAAGGCTTCACCTACAATCAGACTTCACTAAGAATAAACCTAGGGAAAGTCTAGTACAAAACCAGGATACTCTACCTTTCATTACCTCTGAGTCTGGCTTGGCCACGAACTTGCTGTGTGATCTCAGGTAAGTTCCTGATACCCTCAAGTTTTTCCCCCTATAAAATGAAGAAACTGTCCTTTCTGAACAACCATTTCCATGCTGATTCCTAAGCTTGGGTCTATCCAATTCCTCCAGGAAAAAGTGCATTTTTATCCCATCACTTTGGGACCAAGGTGACTGTTTTCACAGAGCATTATTTGATTTTGTTCTAGAAAATTTCATCTCTGAGCCACATGCAGAAGCAGGAGTTTGCTATTTACACTGGACTTCTCGTTCAGCCCAGATTGGGCAGCCTCCACACACCAGACAGGGACAGGCTAAGGGAAATGGGAACACTTTGTTTTTGACTATGGTTACATTATGTGTCTCCTGAAATACCTCAAGAGCTTCTTGAAAAATGAATCAAAAACGTACAAAAAGAAGATTTACAAAAGTCTTAGAGGCCAGCATGACCTATGAGGAATTCTAAAGCTGGCTGAAAATGTTGGTTTTCTTGTTTCCTACAAAGGAACCTTATTTAAAAAAAATATATTATATATATATATATATATATCTCAAGACGCTCTCTGACAATGGTTTCTTGTTTCTGTCCTTAGCTGCATTTCTCATAAGCTCTGTTGGTCCTGGACCAGCCTGGCTGTAATACAGGTCACGATCATCACAGTGTTTCTCAATTAGGCACCATTAACGTTTTAAATGAGATTTTGCGTTGTGCTTCAAGGTCCCCTGCATCACAAGACATGTACCTTCCCAGCTAAATGCCAGCAGTACAGTCCCCTATCATCGTGACACACAGTCCAAAAAGACTCCTAATCATTTCCAATAACCCGAGGGGGGCGGATCCTTTTACAAATGAGCAAACTGGGGACCAAAGATGCAACTTGATTTCCCAAGATCATACCTGTGAGATAGGGCTAAGGGAGGATCTGAAGCCACATATTTTGACATCCAATCCCAATAATGCTTATGCTACCTTAACCCATCTCTGAGAGCTGTGGGTTTCAATTCTACAGTTGAGGTTATAAAACTTACAACCAACCTATTAATACTAATACCAATGCCAACCATTACCTTCCAATTATACTTTGATTGCACTTGATACGTTCTTATACTGTAGTTTAGCAAGTTTTTTCATATGCACGAGGGTCTTCATTACCATACGTAGCTCATCATACTTGCATTTATTAGTAGATAAGAAATAGCCTATCGGAATCCAAAAGCAGCCTTCTAATTCTTGCCCATTGCCCTCAAGAAGTAGACAGAGGAACTGGTGGGCATTCACCCAGAAGGCGGTGATCAAAAGATATTCAGCAACTGAGGAAGCTACTTTGTCCACAAAATCCTAGCATTCCTGGACATATGGAGTACTGTTTGGTCAATGTGTAGGTCTGCTCACCAGTTGCTCCCAGCAAGTGATTCCACAAGTCGTCTAGGATACTTAGAGGGGGGATGGGTCTAAGTTTCTAGCAATCATCAGGGGTTAGGGGAAAATCAGCTCCTCTCCTGTCCATTACAGCCCCAAATTCTGCCCTGTCACTAAGTGCTAGAGGAGATAAACAGGAAGAGAAAGAGATTACATTATTATGGTCCCTGGTATTTGCACTGCCCCATCTTGCTACAATAGAGTTGCTAGCAACAAGGATGGAAAAGCCTGCGAACATATCCTTGGTCTCCGGTGCCTCCTCATGCTCAGGCATGCCAGATCCATCAATATTGTAGCAAGGTGAAAAAGGACAGAGCCTCGGGACTCTAGGTTCTCATGGTATTTTCAGAGCAATTCATGAGCCTCTTTAATGCATTTGCCTCCTCCAAGATGTGCTTCAGACAAGCTCATATGATCAATGATCGAGCAATGCCCGGTCACTTTTTTGGAGTTTGGTAGACCAAGAGGTCTGGAGTCGCATTTTAATAGCACCTCTCTCTTATAATACAGTTTTTTTTTTTTCTGCACAAGAAATTTGAAGACAAAATAGATGGACTCAAAAGTTTAACACAAGAACAAAGCTAAGGTCCCAAGTTTGTAAGCATTTAAAGCGGTAAATATAATGTCACGGGAATACCAATTTATAGCTAATAACCATCAGGGGAAAAATGAAAAATAAGTGTGTGTGTGTGTGTGTGTGTACGCATGTGTGTGCACGCAAACCTCAAAAAATGTGGTAGTGGCAGAGAGTTTTTTTTTTCCATTTTTAAGTGTTATTAGAAACTCATTAGGAGTCAATTACCATTTTATTTCTCTACAATATCCAGTTATGGTTTTGCTGTCCAAATATTCCTGCATATCACATAGGCCATTTAAAACTAAAATTTTGCCCTTCTTTCTCCCCCCACCACCAAAAGAGGGTCAATTTTGAAATACAAGCTCCAAAAGTCCCTTTTTTTATTTTTGACAATTATCTTTCAGGGAAACCAGAGAAACTAGCTGAGTCCTATAAAAATGCTGGCAGCTAAGCACAAGAATGCCCTCTTAATCTCCCCTCCCTTTGTAAAGCTGAGAGCTATCCGAAGTGTTTATCCAAATCCATTCTTCAACAAATATTTGTTGCAAACAAGGAAAAGGCATAGAGAAATACTGTTAGCAAGGGAACAAAAACCCTACATTTGTGACGGGGGGGGGGGGGGGGGAAGACCCTAAAAAAATGCAATTATCTGGCATGCCTTAAAGCTAGTCATAACTATTTTAAATTACTTTGTATATAAATATCAGTTACCCCAATGGGAAAATGTAAAACCCAAAAAGAAATGCCTGGAAACGACGGAGTAATAAATCTGGCATTATAGTTGGTAAAGTTATGCAGTACAGAAATGCCTAATTCCCCTCCCCACACCCCCAACTCACCTTCAAATCTTTCCTGTGAGGCATATTTGCAAAGTAAAAGTTTCTGGTAGTGGGGGGAAATTTAACTCGGAAGCAAATCAAAATAATGGCATCAGACAAAAACCACTAAGACAGATCTTCAACTCAATTATTTGCCCTCCGGGGATGAGGAGCTCTCAGTACAAGGTATTTGTAAATATTCTACCGGCATAGATTTGGTTTGCTTTAACACAGCCCTGCACCTTGCTCCTTGCCACTTTTTCATTCTTCTCCTCCTGAGATCTCCACTTCATCCTCAAGAGGTCCCAATCCAGAAATAATCAGGGAGAACGTGTTGTCTTGCAACAAACTACAGATGGTAAAGAAGCAGTAGATGGTATTTTGAAAATCTTGTCAAAATGTGGACAGCAGTTGTCAAAGCTGAAGTGATTAAACATTGATCATTTTGGCTCCAGTATTCTTTGGTCAATAAAGTATCTCAAGCCCTCTGACCCTAAATAGCCAAATCCTCAAGCAATAGAAAATCCTTTTTTGTATTCTCCTGGAGACTAATGTTCATGAGTAAAGGTGCCCAGGGAAAGCATGCCTTGTGCCTGAGGACCAAACTTTTATTTATGTATATTTATTATTATTTATATTTATATATTTATACACACACAAAGTGGGAGGATTGTTTAAATAAATCTCAAGGGCAGAGTAGATGTTTCGGAAGAGTGGTCATCAGAAATGTTGTAGATGAAAAAGGCAAAAACCTAACAAAGTTTCTCTCCTTAACCAAAGGTTAGACTTCTTGGAGTCCTTTTTGATTAGGCCTCATCCTTGGGCCTTGTTTTCAAGTGCAAGAATCCCCTACCCTCGGAAGAGAGCGGATCATCTGATCAAATTCTTCATCCCTCCTATCCCCCGTGTGATACCTGATCACTCTGGCCCGCCTTCAGCAAGCCTCCTGTGACATTGACTCAACCTGAAATTTCCCATTAGTTAATTTCCCATCCACTGACCCCTACCCTGCTCCTTGGCTCTAAATCCCCACTGGCTCATGTTTTTGTTTTTAAGATTTTATTTATTTGAGAGAGAGAGAGCAGGAGAGAGGAGAGGAGCAGAGGGAGAGAGAAGTAGGCTCCCCACTAAGTAGGGAGTCCAATGTGGGGACTCGATCCCAGGACCCTGGATCATGACCTGAGCCGAAGGCAGATGCTTTAGTTCATGTTCTATTTGGATTTGAGCCCAGTTCTGTACTGAGGTCTCTGTCCCCTGTTGCAAAAGTTCCTGAGTAAATCTGTTTTTTTACCACTTTTACCGTTCAGCTCTGGTTTGCCTTGAAAAATCACGGAAGTGCAACAAATAGAAAGTGTCTGCGAGAGGGCACTTCTGGGGTGGATTGCATACATGCGAGCACCTCCTGTCTTTTTGTGGTTTTTTTGTTTTTGCATCAAATGGCGTCTAATGTTCAAAACAGGCACAAATACAGGAATGTTTTGTTTTCAAGTATTAGCTCAAAAATCCTCTAACTCTCTCACTTCCACAGAAGTGGGTGATGGCTACATAAATTCAGGGATTCCTGTGGCTCCTATGCTCCAAGTCTTAAAAATGGCTCTTCTTTATTCAGAGAGGGAGCCAAAGGGGGGTGGGGTGTGCAGGAGACCATCTTGAGTAACTGATCTAAAAAGAAACTTTCAAGGTGGCCAGGTCACTTCGAACCTAATTGCTTCAACTTTTTTCCCCTGCCTCAACCTAGAGTCTTCAATTAGTGAGGTTCAGAATGTTACCCTAATTAAATTTTCTTTGTCATCTTAGCAGCTACTAAGATTAGAAATAAGTATTTGGAAATAGTTTTAACAACAAAATCCAGGAGAGTTAGCGGTTATTTGAGGATGGGCCGAGGAAAAAAGAAACTTTTAATGCTGCAGGAAATGCAGTTCACCCAGAAAATGCCAATCCCCACACATCCTGGTTTATTAAAGATGTGGAGCTTGTTTCTGAAATTGTTTGTCTTACAGGAGAAAAAGCAGTGACATCAACTAGAGAGGCAGTGATGAGGATAGGGGATTCTAGCCTCTACTCTGACCATTTTCGCAGAACAGAGGGCTCCTAGGAAATGGTAGGAGCTACACCTGGAAAGGCAGGTGGGGGGCAGGGTGGACCATCTTCTGGGCAAGGTTAGCCAAAGATTTTGAAGAAAAGGAAGGCCTTGATTGGAACTGTGATTTAGAAAGCTCCCTGGAAGAGCTGATCCTTGATGAATTGACACGGGACAAACACCATAGAGAGAGGAACCAGTTAGGAGGCTACGGGGACAGTGCAGACAGCAGGGAGCCAGGGCCTGAAGCAGACTAGGCAGCAGGCATAGGAGAGGATGGACCCCCAGGAAGCTCTGCAAGCAGCACCAAGACAACAAGAGGCTTGCTTTGGAGCATGCGGACTTCCATGAATGGCATCTGGACCAGAACTGTTTGGAACAACGGGCCGAGACGGTGAAAATGGGGGAATAAGTTATCGGAAATACAGAACCAGAGAATCAGAACTAGTTAAAATTCATGGAGTTCCTGCCAGGCGCCGGAGCCCTTTAACTGTATATGAGGTACTGACACAGCAAATCTGTCTACACAACTAAATACGTGCCACCTGCTGCAAAAGCCAGACAGCACACAGAGATCTCGGCGGGAGCAGCCCTGCTCCGTCAGCCAGGCCTGGAAATGGTTTCACATATGCCTCCCCCACTTGGTAGACCTTTGCCCCGTGTACTTGTGTTCCTCAGCGACAGCGTCCGGCTGGTTGCTAGGTTAATCCAATAACCTAGCGCCTCTTTCCGGGGCGGGGGGTAGGGGAAAGGATATTGTTAGCTCGTAAATGCTCCAGCTGGACCAAGAGGCCGGCTCACCCTGACCCTGAGAGAGGGTTGTAATTCGGCCGCTCCCTTTCAGCCCATCTCCGAGAACTTGAACACTAGCGTTTCATTCCTCTGCCTTGATAATAGCCCCCTTCTCCCCCATCTTCATGGCCCCCCATCAGGGAGAAAGGTCTTCCTCTCAGTAAGGATTCCTAAAAAGATTCAAGTAGACTCCAACATTCAGGCCTGTTCCACTCACTCATCTGGCTGCTGGCAGCCATGAGCTTTCTTCCCTCTGTCCCACTCTCTACTTAGTAGAACTGCAGGTTAAAATAACGGAAAACATCCTAAGTGCCCAGCAACTTTGGGATTGGGTAATACATTATGGATCTCCACGCAGTCGAGTGCCATTCAACACTTAAAAATCCAACGAAGCTTATCTACCTAACACTGATATGGAACAATCCCCACACTCTCAGTTAAATGAGGGAAAATGCTAATAGTGTGCTTCACCACCACTGGACCCAGGAAAGAGGCTCTGGGTACTTGTATCAAATCGCTCCGGTAGAACACGGTTTTTGAGTTACAAGCAGTCACTCTCAGAATGTAGCGCCCACAGGTTCGTCCCAGTGGTGGGGGAGTCGGGGGAAAACAAACCTTACAGGGAAATGAATGATTCTAGTCATTACTTGATTTCTTCTATCCTATGGAAATTAGTAAAAACAAGTTTTCTGTTAATGTCTTGTTACCAGGATACCATTTTTCCAATTACCCACAAAGAGCAGAGATTATTAACCCTGTGATTTTATTCCAGTGGGACTATTCAAAATCGCACTTCCTGCCATCCACGGAGGTTAAATAGTGAATTACGAATGGCACAATGGTAACAAAATTCTCAGAATGAACTTCTGTAAGCTCCAGATAGGTTTTCCTGGTAGGGTGGAAGGGGGCCAAGAGAGGAAAAGCAAGTATTAATAGTGTGAAGGTCTGATGTACTCAATTTGATTTTGTAGAACAGTGAGAAAGCTCCCAGAGCCTCTGAGAATTTACCCTAATTCCATTCAACAAACATGAAGCCACAGTGTCTGGGAGATTTTAGAATGAAATGCAGCAGGAACCAATCGCAATGGTGCCTGCTGTTGAATTACCTTCGGAAGAGCCTCTTTGCAATCTCCACCAAAATAGGATGGGTGGTCAAACTCCGACCTGAGCCGCTTTCTCTGCACAGGAGAGGATTCGGTCTGGAAACGCCTGCCCTGCCTCATTATCCCTTATATTGAGTTCACGGGAGATCTGTGAGGCCCTCGGGTGAGCCCACCATGTGCACGTCATTGAGAGGTGGAAGGTGGTACTAGAAGGAGTCCTGGGAGGGGCTGAAGGCTGAGCCCTGGTTACTTACTATACCAGCAAGCCAAGTACAAGCCATGGCAGCCCCTGAGAGCTTGTCAAAAAAGCAGAATCATGGGCCCTACCCCACAACTTCAGAATCTGCCAGAATCTTTTAACAAGATCCCCAGGTTATTCATATGCACATACAATTTCAGTTGCACTAATGTTAAGTAGCAGTCCTGAGAAATACTTGCAGCATTGAATACAGAGCAGCAAAAAAAAAAAAAAAAAAAAAAAAAAAAGCCTTCCTTTTCAGCCTAGGCTTGCAGAATGTTCAAAATTTATTATTTTCTCAAATTTTGGCATGGCACTGATGGGAAGGTACTCCTGCCGAAAAGTGTGGCATCCCTAGTTCACCCCGTGCCAAGGGGCAGAAGGAGTAGGAAGTCTGCAATGAAGGTTCTGTCGCAGGTGTAATTACTAATTCAGTTTGATGTCAGGCAAGTTCTCTGCCATTTCTGTGTCTCACTTTCCCTGCAAGTGACGTGAAGACTTTAGAAAGAGATCATCTTCTATGGCCCCTCCTGGCAATTCTATCCATGACAAGAACAGTGTCTGCTATGAGGTCTTCAATTTCTCACCTTCACTGGCCCCTGGATTACACAAGGCCCTCTTGCTAGAGTCTATTTGGGTCTTTTAGGCTTTCCTGGTTGTGCTGAGCAGCCTATCACTCTGCCAGAAGCACTCAGAATTATCTAGAGGCCAGCCTGGTCTGCATTTCCAAGACTCTTTGCTTCAGGGGGTCCTGTTACTCACTCAAGAACACAGACTGTGGAAGTCTAAGCTTCTCTCAGGACATAAGGCTTCTTCACAGAAGGAGGGATAGCACCAATACATAGAGAGTTTATGAAGATGAGTAGTTTAGCCTCTTTGGTATTTGCTATGTAGTGATACCTGAGATCGATCTACCACAACCTACATAAGCACAGCTGATTACCCTTAACACAGATCAAGTACCCCAAGTTATATTTAAATATCCCCTTTACAATACAATGACAAACACATCTTCCAGTCTCTGTTTAAGTATCCTGATTTGGGGGAAAACTAATGACCTCCAAGGCAGCCCATACCATTCCACCTGCCCTCCAGAAGTTTCCCTCAGTTTATGGTCATAGATCTGACTTCTGGTCACTCTGCCTACTGGGACTGTTTTTCCTCATAAATCCCCTTAACCCCTCTTTTTCAGAGTAGCCTTCCAGCTACTGTTCTCTAATGAAGCATCACCAGTTCCTCATAAGACATTGTTCCAAATCTCTTTAGTAGGTTCATGTAGCTTTTAAAAAGCAGCACCTGAATTTGAAATTTGTATTCTGGCCATGGAAGAGAACAGGACTCATCATGGCTGTTTTGCTGGCTCTCTTTTTCAGGAAGGAAGTGAATGGAAGGCATGATGTGGCAGGATGATGTATTGAGATACAGTTTATGTTTTGTGTTTCCTATATTTCTCACCATGCTACCAGACCAGGTAGCAGGGACCTTTGTGCTCCCATACTTCTGGGGAGGTTTGTGTTGCAAAATTAAGAACAGAAGTTGCTCTCAGAACATTCTTGACTTTTGTTTTCCTGGATCTTATACTCCTTGGTAGACTTGGGGGGTGTCAGGAAGAGCAGAGAGAGTGGATGGCCCTCGAAGAAGAATAGGTGAAGCAAAAGAAAAAAAGAAGAGATGCTCCAAGGATGAAAAGGGGATGGAGGTAATCCACAAAGTAGTGGAGAGCTTTGCCGGCATGGTGCTTAAGAGATGTGGCATCCCATGCAGAGGACCCTGTTACATTTTCAATAACCATTGGGTATATTGCTTAGGATATGGTTTAAACCTTGAGCTCTAGAGCCAGAACATCTGAGTTTAAACCCTGGCTCTGTGTGAGTCTGTATAACTTTGGGCAAGCTTGTTACCCTGCCAACATTTCAATGTCTTTATCTATAAAATGGGGATGATAATAGTAGCTGCTTTGTAAGGTTTTGTGAAAATTAAATAATATAATCCATGTAATGCTCCTAGCAATGTGCTTGGTACATTTCTAAGTGCTAATTAACTATTATACATGGAGGAAGTTGATGTGAAAACATTTGACAAAATTAAACACATCATAAAAATGTAAGTCATCATTATTATTTGGTATTTTAGTTGACTTGAAATTTCCCCATTTCTTAAAATAAATTAAACATCTGGATCTAAACATATAGAATTGTAACAACAAAAGGAGAGAAAACATTTACATCCACAGATGGGGAATATTACTTATTTGGGCCTAAAAATAACCCAACACTGTCATATAACTTGGATCCTGTTCCATAAATAATCATAGGAAGATTAAGCGATGGAGCGTGAAAGTACAGTATTCAAAACTTCTTTTCTGCATATACATCTGAAGATGAGCATCTTTAAAATTAAAGTTTTCCTTCATCTGCCAGGCAGATGATACAAAGGTCTAATCAATAATTTCAACCTGCCAAAGAAACTCATTACTCAGCCAAGGCGATGATGAAATCCTGTCAAGCCTTGTTTTGGCTAAATAAAACAACTTAATTTAGTGCAAAGTGAATAATCTGACTCTAAATCATTCATTCTGGGATTAAACATTATGGATTTCTCTGTTATGTACGCATCCCAGGCCTGGACCTGTGTTAACTTCTGTCTTGCTTGGCCCTGAGGGATGACCCCGAGGGATGGCCAACCCAGTGTTCTTGCAGCCTCTTCAAAGCCACCAGGTCTTCTGGGCAGAACAAAAGCCAAGCAAAGGAGAGTTTTGGAGAAGCTAAGGATTTAGAGTTGGAAGTCCTCAAAGCCAAACTAGCATAATCTGGGTGTCCCCGCCATAACTACTCTGAAGGCTTGTCATCCATCCCCTTCTATGTAAATACTATTCTGAATGGGGAGTTCACTACCCATTTTAGTTAAAACTCTTTACACTTAAAATAGCAGAAAACCCAACTCAAACTAGTTTAAGCAAAATGGCAATTTATTCCCTCATACAGCACAGACAGTCTAAGATGATACTTTCAGTCTTGGCATGGATCAAAGCTCAACTAATGTCACGGGTTTTTTTGTTTTTTTTTTTTTAATTCTCCTATCTGAGCTCCACAGTGACAATGGCAACTTCCCATTCTCTCCTTCACAGTCGGTGGGAAAAGATCAACATCCTGCATAACTGAAACAAAAGCCTTGGAATTGGGTCTTTGGCCTCTAATTGGCCTAACTTGGGTCTTGTGTCCACCCCTGACCCACCCATTAGTGTGGAGAGGAGGGTAGGGTGATGCAGTGCTCTGATTCCCCAGGCTTGGTTGGATAGGGGATAACTCAGGTGCAAGGTTGGATAGGCGATAAGTCAGGTGCAAGGAAATTACAATTCATGAAAAGGCAGAAGAGAAGTATCAAAGAAATCAGTCCAAATGGAAAAGAAGAACAGATGAATGCTAGGTAACCAAACCCCTACTCACCACAATATTCTAGGTTATTCTGGTAAAGCATTCCTTTGGTTAGATAGAAATTGATTTTTGGAATTTAAAATTCCCAGTCCTAAATTTGCCTTCTGGAATTACATAGAACAAGACTACATCCTCTTTCCAGTGGCAGTCCTTCAACTGTTTGTAAACAGATATCAAATCTCCCTTGGTCTATTCTTCTCCAGGTTAGATATACCAACATACCAGGAAGTAGACTTTTGGGATTGGAAATAAATCAATGCATACTATTAAGTAGACACTAGGATCTTATTATGGAACTAAATATATATTTTGTTCTGTTCATCTTTGCTTCAAAGAAAATTGTTTTATTAATAAGTTTGATAATGATTAGCATTGGCAAGGCTATTGGGGAAATTGACATTTTTAAGAACAATGAGTTCTGAGAATGTTCATTAGGTAATTTGGACTAACCATTGAAGACACAGAAGCCTGAACAAAATACTTTTCAATGTTCTTTAAAATATTAAAGAGCTAACAAAATAATGAAAAATCTCTAGGCCTAAAACCAAAGAACATGCTAAATCAGAAAAGTAAGTCTAGAACTTAAAGTTGCTTTTGTTTTGGAAGTGTTTTCTAATCTGGAAGAAATATCTGCAAAATTGAATTGTGATTTTGGCTGCCTCGAGAAGTTAGATGAAAAATGTCAGGGTGTAGAACTCATCAAATTTAGGGACTTTGATACTATACTCAGTATTATCTAGGTCAAAAAGGGCTATACCCTCAGGATAAGGGTGAACCAGTAAGAACTCTGGTCTCTCATGAGCTTACAACCTGACTTCAGGTCATCTAAGTAATTCATGGAACTTTAAGCAGTAAACGTGGAGTTGTGGTGGTCCTAGACTGATGACACACAAAAGTGCCTGACAGAAGCAAATGCAAGTTCTTTCTGGAAAAGATCACATTATGCTGGGACTAAAATTATTAAAAATAATTTTCAAATGCAATAACCTTTATATAATCAAGATAACCAGGCACCCAAGAAATTAAGACACCATGAATAACATGATGAGACAAAGGACAACAGAAACAGAGCTCAAAAGACCCCAAAGAGTGGAATTATCAGATAAGCATGCTTAGTATTTTCAAAGAAATAAAGTTAAGCTTGAGTTCCAAGTCCATTCAAGGAGAAAAGGAGCATCTCTTCAATAGGTGGTGCCAGCACACCTGGATGTCCTCATTAAAAAAAAAATAAGGAGGCGGAGCAAGATGGTGGAGGAGTAGGAGACCTGGATTTCGTCTCCTCTCAGGAATTCAGCTGGAGAGGGATCAAACCATTCTGAACACCTACAAACCCAACAGGAGATCGAAGAAAAGAATAGCAACAACTCTCTCATCAGAAAAGCGACCACTTTCTGGAAGGTAGGACGTGCGGAGAAGTGAATCCGCGGCGATATTCGGGAGGATAGACGGCGGGGGAGGGGCCTCCGTCGGCCGCTTCTGGCAAGTGATAGAACCACGGAGCACAAAATCGGAACTTTTAAAAGTCTGCTCCGCCGAGGGACGTCACTCTGGTGGCTAAGCGGGGGGTGGAACCCTCCGGGACAGTGTGGTCTCAGGACCCCCGGGGTCACAGAAAGACCGGGGGTGCCTGAGGGTGGCAGAGCTCCCAGGTAACGGAGCAGGGAAGCCAGCTGCAGAGGCAGAGCCCAGGCGCGGGCTCTCAGCTCGGGGTGGCCATAAACCGTGATCTGCGGCACAGTCGGGCCACTGCTCCTCCAGCAGGGACCCAACAAGCGGCAGATCCGGGGAGACTCACCTTCTTCCCCGGGAGGAGCCGCGCGGGAGTGCACCGCAGGGATCTGCTGGGTTTGGAGACTCCACCCGGGGTCGGGTGCCAGAGATAGAAACACTCGGTCACAGGCCGGGTGAGCACGGACTGCAGCCAGAGACCAGGGAGATGGGAGTGACTGACGGCTTTTCTCTGGGGGCTCACTGAGGAGCGGGGCCCCGAGTTCTCGGCTCCTCCGGGGCGGAGATTGGGAGGCCGCCATTTTCACTCTCTGCCTCCAAAGCTGTATGGAAAGCTTGCAGGGAACAAAAGCTCCCAAGAGCAAACCCGAGCAGATTACTTAGCTGGGAGGGGGCAAGGGCAGGGCAATTCTGCCTCCGGCAAAGACATTTGGAAACCATGGCAACAGGCCCCTCCCCAGAAAATCAGCGAGAACAGCCAGCCAAGACCAAGTTTACCTATCAATGAGAATGGCAGAACTCCAGCGCTAGGGGAATACTGCACATAGAATTCATGACTTTTTTACCATGATTCTTTAGTCTTTCAAGGTTAATTTTTTTTAACTGTCTTTTTTTCTTGAATTTTTCTTTTTCCCTTTTTCAACCAACTTCTTATCAATCCCTTTTTTAAAAATTTTTATTTTTCATTTTTAGAGTCATATTCTATCCCTTCATAGTAGTTACCCATATTTTTGGCATATATATATATATATATATATATAAGTTGTTCTCTTTAAAATTTTGAGATAGTTTCTTCTAACAGATTAAAATATACCCTAAATCTCTAGTGTATGGTTTTTTCCTACTCCCCTGCCTGATCACATTCTCTCCCTTTTTTTTCTTTTTTTTTTAAATCCTCTTCTTTTTTCAAACAACTTCTTATCAATTCCTTGTATAAAATTTTCTATAATTTCCATCTTTACAGTCATATTCCATCCCTTCATCATATCAACCCTTATTTTTGTACATATATAAGTTTTTCTTTCTTTAAAATTTTGGGAGGCACTTTCTTTGACCAGACCAAAATACACCCAAAATCTAGTGTGTGGCACTGATCTATATACCAGCCTGATCATATCTGATCACATTCTATTCTTTGTTTTGTTTTGTTCTGTTTTTGTTTGTTTTTATCTTTATCTTTTTCTTTTTTCTTCTTCTTCTTTTTTCTCTTTCCCTTTTCCCACTGCTTCAGGTCTTTTCTGATTTGTTTAGAGTATATTTTCTGGGGACATTGTTACCCTGCTAGCATTTTGTTCTCTCATTCATCTATTCTCCTCTGCACAAAATGACAAGACAGAAAAAATCACCTCAACAAAAAGAACAAGAGGTAGTACCGACTGCTAGGGACCTACTCAATACGGACATTAGTACGATGTCAGATCTAGAGTTCAGAATCATCACTTTAAAGATACTAGCTGGGCTTGAAAAAAGCATGGAAGTTATTAGAGAAACCTTTCTGGAGAAGTAAAAGAACTAAAATCTAACCAAGTAGAATCAAAAAGGCTATTAATGAGGTGCAATCAAACATGGGGGCGCTAACTGCTAGGATAAATGAGGCAGAAGAAAGAATCAGTGATATAGAAGACCAAATGATGGAAAATAAAGAAGCTGAGAAAAAGAGAGATAAACAACTACTGGATCACGAGGGCAGAATTCGAGAGATAAGCGATACCATAAGACGAAACAACATTAGAATAATTGGGATCCCAGAAGAAGAAGAAAGAGAGAGAGGGGCAGAAGGTATAACGGAGCAAATTATAGCAGAGAACTTCCCTAATTTGGGGAAGGAAACAGGCATCAAAATCCAGGAAGCACAGAGAACCCCTCTCAAAATCAATAAAAATAGGTCAACACCCCAACATCTAATAGTAAAACTTATGAGTCTCAGAGACAAAGAGAAAATCCTGAAAGCAGCTCAGGAGAAGAGATCTGTAACCTACAATGGTAGAAATATTAGATTGGCAACAGACCTATCCACAGAGACCTGGCAGGCCAGAAAGGACTGGCAGGATATATTCAGAGCACTAAATGAGAAAAATATGCAGCCAAGAATACTCTATCCAGCTAGGCTGTCATTAAAAATTGAAGGAGAGATAAAAAGCTTCCAGGACAAACAAAAACTAAAGGAATTTGCAAACACAAAACCAGCCCTACAAGAAATCTTGAAAGGGGTCCTCTAAGCAAAGAGGACACAGACAATATACAGTAAAAGTCACCCTACAGGCAATACAATGGCACTAAATTCCTACCTTTCAATAGTTACCCTGAATGTAAATGGGCTAAATGCCCCAATCAAAAGACACAGGCTATCAGATTGGATTAAAAAACAAGACCCATCGATATGCTTTCTGCAAGAGATTCATTTTAGAACCAAAGATACCCCCAGATTTAAAGTGAGAGGGTGGAAAACCATTTACCATGCTAATGGACACCAAAAGAAAGCTGGGGTGGCAATCCTTATACCAGACAAATTAGATTTTAAACCAAAGACTGTAATAAGAGATGAGGAAGGACACTGTATCATACATAAAGGGTCTATCCAACAAGAAGATCTAACAATTGTAAATATCTATGCCCCTAACATGGGAGCAGCCAATTATATAAGGCAATTAATAACAAAAGCAAAGAAATACATCAACAACAATACAATAATAGTGGGGGACTTTAACACACCCCTCACTGAAATGGACAGATCGTCTAAGCAAAAGATCAACAAGGAAATAAAGACTTTAAATGACACACTGGACCAAATGGACTTCACAGACATATTCAGAACATTCCATCCCAAAGCAACGGAAGGAATATACATTCTTCTCTAGTGCCCATGGAACATTCTCCAGAATCGATCACATCCTAGGTCATAAATCAGGTCTCAACCGGTACCAAAAGATTGGGATCATTCCCTGCCCATTTTCAGACCACAATGCTTTGAAACTAGAACTCAATCACAAGAGGAAAGTCGGAAAGAACTCAAATACATGGAGGCTAAAGAGCATCCTACTGAAGAATGAATGGGTCAACCAGGAAATTAAAGAAGAATTAAAAAAATACATGGAAACCAATGAAAATGAAAGCACAACTATTCAAAATCTTTGGGATGCAGCAAAGGCAGTCCTAAGAGGAAAGTATATAGCAATACAAGCCTTTCTCAAGAAACAAGAAAGGTCTCAAGTACACAACCTAACCCTACACCTAAAGGAGCTGGAGAAAGAAGAGCAAGTAAAGCCTAAACCCAGCAGGAGAAGAGAAATCATAAAGATCAGAGCAGAAATCAATGAAATAGAAACTAAAAGAACAGTAGAACAGATCAACAAAACTAGGAGCTGGTTCTTTGAAAGAATTAACAAGATTGATAAATCCCTGGCCAGACTTATCAAAAAGAAAAGAGAAATGACCCAAATCAACAAAATCATGAATGAAAGAGGAGAGATCACAACCAACACCAAAGAAATAGAAACAATTATAAGAACATAATATGGGCAACTCTATACCAGCAAATTAGATAACCTGGAAGAAATGGATGCATTCCTAGAGATGTATCAACTACCAAAACTGAACCAGGAGGAAATAGAAAACCTGAACAGACCTATAACCACTAAGGAAATTGAAGCAGTCATCAAATATCTCCCAACAAACAAAAGCCCAGGGCCAGATGGCTTCCCAGGGGAATTCTACCAAACATTTCAAGAAGAATTAATACCTGTTCTTCTGAAACTGTTCCAAAAAATAGAAATGGAAAGAAAACTTCCAAACTCATTTTATGAGGCCAGCATTACCTTGATCCCAAAACCAGACAAAGACCCCATCAAAAAGGAGAATTACAGACCAATATCCCTGATGAACATGGATGCAAAAATTCTCACCAAAATACTAGCCAATAGGATCCAACAGTACATTAAAAGGATTATTCACCGCGACCAAGTGGGATTTATCCCTGGGCTGCAAGGTTGGTTCAACATCCTCAAATCAATCAACGTGATACAATACATCAACAAAAGAAGGAAAAAGAATCATATGATCCTCTCAATAGATGCAGAAAAAGCATTTGACAAAGTACAGCATCCTTTCTGGATCAAAACTCTTCAGAGTATAGGCATAGAGGGTACATCCTCAATATCATAAAAGCCATCTATGAAAAACCTACAGCGAATATCATTCTCAATGGGGAAAAACTGAGAGCTTTCCCCCTAAGGTCAGGAACGCGGCAGGGATGTCCACTATCACCACTGCTATTCAACATAGTATTGGAAGTCCTAGCCACAGCAATCAGACAACAAAAAGAAATAAAAGGGATCCAAATCGGCAAAGAAGAAGTCAAACTCTCACTCTTTGCAGATGATATGATACTTTATGTGGAAAACCCAAAAGACTCCACCCCAAAACTGCTAGAACTCATACAGGAATTCAGTAAAGTGGCAGGATATAAATCAATGCACAGAAGTCAGTGACATTCCTATACACCAACAACAAGACAGAAGAAAGAGAAATTAAGGAGTTGATCCCATTTACAATTGCACCCAAAACCATAAGATACCTAGGAATAAATCTAACTAAAGAGGCAAAGGATCTGGAGGGTATTATGTTGAGTGAAATAAGTCAAACAGAGAAAGACATGTATCATATGACCTCACTGATATGAGGAATTCTTAATTGCAGGAAACAAACAGGGTTGCTGGAGTGGGGGTTGGGGTGGGAGGGATGGGGTGACTGGGTGATAGACACTGGGGAGGGTATGTGCTCTGGTAAGCGCTGTGAATTGTGCAAGACTGTTGAATCTCAGATCTGTACCTCTGAAACAAATAATGCAATATATGTTAAGAAAAAAAAAGAAGAAGAAGAAGGTAGTGGGAGGAGAAGAATGAAGCGGGGGAAATCGGAGGGGTAGACGAACCATGAGAGACGATGGACTCTGAAAAACAAACAGGGTTCTAGAGGGGAGGGGGGTGGGAGGATGGGTTAGCCTGGTGGTGGGTATTGAGGAGGGCACATTCTGCATGGAGCACTGGGTGTTATGCACAAACAATGAATCATGGAACACTACATCTAAAACTAATGATGTAATGTATGGGGATTAACATAAGAATAAATAAATAAATAAATAAATAGGCAAAGGATCTGTACTCTGAAAACTATAAAATACTCATGAAAGAAATGGAGAAAGACACAAAGAAATGGAAAAACGTGCCATGCTCATGGATTGGAAGAAAAAATATTGTGAAGATGTCAATGCTACCTAGAGCAATCTACACATTCAATGCAATCCCCATCAAAATACCATCCACTTTTTTCAAAGAAATGGAACAAATAATCCTAAAATTTGTATGGAACCAGAAAAGACCCCGCATAGCCAGAGGAATGTTGAAAAAGAAAAGAAAAGCTGGCGGTATCACAATTCCGGACTTCCAGCTCTATTACAAAGCTGTCATCATCAAGACAGTATGGTACTGGCACAAAAACAGACACATAGATCAATGGAACAGAATAAAGAGAACAGAATGGAAAAAAGACAGTCTCTTCAACAAATGGTGTTGGGAAAATTGGGCAGCCACATGCAGAAGAATGAAACTGGACCATTTCCTTACACCACACACACAAATAGACTCAAAATGGTTGAAAGACCTCAATGTGAGACAGGAGTCCATCAAAATCCTAAAGGAGAACACAGGCAGCAACCTCTTCGACCTCAGCCGCAGCAACCTCTTCCTAGAAACATCACCAAAGGCAAGGGAAGCAAGGGCAAAATGAACTATTGGGACTTCATCAAGATAAAATGCTTTTGCAAAGCAAAGGAAACAGTCAACAAAACCAAAAGACAACCGACAGAATGGGAGAAGGTATTTGCAAATGACATATCAGATAAAGGGCTAGTATCCAAAATCTATAAAGAACTCATCAAACTCAACACCCAAAGAACAAAGAATCCAATCAAGAAATGGGCAGAAGACATGAACAGACATTTTTCCAA
Source organism: Mirounga leonina (assembly GCF_011800145.1). Taxonomy (NCBI): domain Eukaryota; kingdom Metazoa; phylum Chordata; class Mammalia; order Carnivora; family Phocidae; genus Mirounga; species Mirounga leonina. The sequence continues at coordinate 3,140,972 of NW_023270231.1, forward strand.
AGAAGACATCCAAATGGCCAACAGACACATGAAAAAGTACTCAATATTGCTCGGCATCAGGGAAATCCAAATCAAAACCTCAATGAGATACCACCTCACACCAGTCAGAATGGCTAAAATTAACAAGTCAGGAAATGACAGATGTTGGCGGGGATGCGGAGAAAGGGGAACCCTCCTACACTGTTTATGGGAATGCAAGCTGGTGCAGCCACTCTGGAAAACAGTATGGAGGTTCCTCAAAAAGTTGAAAATAGAGCTACCATATGATCCAGCAATTGCACTACTAGGTATTTACCCCAAAGATACAAAAGTAAGGATCCGAAAGGGTACGTGCACCCCGATGTTTATAGCAGAAATGTCCACAATAGCCAAACTGTGGAAAGAGCCAAGATGTCCATCGACAGATGACTGGATAAAGAAGATGTGGTATATATATACAATGGAATATTATGCAGCCATCAAAAGGAATGAGATCTTGCCATTTGCAACACCGTGGATGGAATTGGAGGGTATTATGCTGAGCGAAATAAGTCAAACAGAGAAAGACATGTATCATATGACCTCACTGATATGAGGAATTCTTAATCTCAGGAAACAAACTGAGGGTTGCTGGAGTGGGGGGTGGGGTGGGAGGGATGGGGTGACTGGGTGATAGATACTGGGGAGGGTATGTGCTCTGGTAAGCACTGTGAATTGTGCAAGACTGTTGAATCTCAGATCTGTACCTCTGAAACAAATAATGCAATATATGTGAAGAGAAAAAAAAAGGTAGCAGGAGGGGAAGAATGAAGGGGGGGAAGTCGGAGGGGTAGACAAACCATGAGAGATGATGGACTCTGAAAAACAAACTGAGGGTTCTAGAGGGGAGGGGGGTGGGAGGATGGGTTAGCCTGGTGATGGGTATTGAGAAGGGCACGTTCTGCATGGAGCACTGGGTGTTATGCACAAACAATGAATCATGGAACACTACATCTAAAACTAAGGATGTAATGTATGGGGATTAACATAACAATAAAAAAAATGTAAAAAAATAATAAAGTTGGACTCCGTACTTCACACCATATACAAATCAAAATGAACCAATGACCTACATATAAGGCCAAACCAAAACACTCTTAGAAGAAAACAGAGGTGGGGCACCTGGGTGGCTCAGTTGGTTAAGCAACTGCCTTCGCTCAGGTCATGATCCTGGAGTCCTAGGATTGAGTCTTGCATCGGGCTCCTTGCTCAGTGGGGAGTCTGCTTCTCCCTCTGACCCTTTCCTCTCTCATGTGCTCTCTCTCTCAAATAAATAAATAAAACCTTTAAAAAAGAAGAAGAAGAAAACAGGTATATTTTCATGACTTTGGATTTAGAAATAGATTCTTAGATATGACACGAAGATAACAAGCAACAAAAGAAAATAATACAAAATGGACTTGATTAAAATGAAAAACCTTTGCGCAAAGGGCATTATCAAGAATTTGAAAGACTACCTATAGACTGGGAGATATGTTCCAACCATATGTCTGACAAGAAATCAATATCCAGAATATATAAAGAACTCCTACAACTCAACAATAAAAAGGCAAACAACCCAATTTAAAAATGAGCACAGGACTTGAATAGACATCTGTCCAAAGAAGATTTACAAATGACGAGTAAGCATATGAAAAGATGCTCAACACTATTAGTCATTAGTGAAATGTATATCAAAACCAGGAGATATCACTTCACACCTACTAGGATGACAATATTTTTTTTTTCAAATAGGTGAATAACAAGTGTTGGTGAGGATATAGAAAAATTGGAACCCTCATACACTGCTAGTGGGAACTTAAGAAGGTGCGGTCACTATGGAAAACAGCAGGGTGGTTCCTCAAAAAACTAAACACACAGAATAACCATATGACCCAGCAATTCTACTCTTAGGCATATATACCGACCAAAATCCAAGGCAGGTACTTGAACAAAAACTTGTATGCCAATGTTCACTGCAGCATTATTCACAACAGCTAAAACATAGAAACAACCCAAGTGTCCATCAATAGATGAATGGATAAACAAAATGTGGTATATTCATACAATGGAATGTTATTCATCCATAAAAAGGAATGAGGTTCTGATACATGCTACAACACAGACAAACCTTGAAAACATTACACTAAGTGAAATAAGCCATACATAAAAGGACAAATATTACAGAATTCCACTTATATGAAATATCTAGACTAGGCGAATTCATAGAGACAAAAAAGTAGATGGTGGTCACTAGGGGCTGAGGGAAGGGAGAATGGAGAGTTATTGCTTAGTAGTTAGAGAGTTTCTGTTTGGAATAATGAAAAATTTTGGGAATAGATCATGGTGATGGTTGTACAACACTGTAAATGTAATTAATACCACTGAGTTGTAATGGTTAACCACCTTAAAATGGTTAAAATGAAAAATTTCATGAGATATATATATATATCTCCACAATTTAAAAAATTATATATCTATTTATCTATCTGTATATCCACAATGTAAAAAGAAAAAAAGAATCCAGATAGAACCCAGAGCATTTTCCTTATAGTCTTCATCATTTGGCAAGGATGGAAAACCCCCACAATGAACCAAGATAAATGAAGTGGATTTAAAACTGAAATAAAAAATAGCCCAGGGCACCTGGATGGCTCAGTTGGTTAAGCGACTGCCTTCGGCTCAGGTCATGATCCTGGAGTCCTGGGATCGAGTCCCACATCGGGCTCCCTGGTCAGCAGGGAGTCTGCTTCTTCTTCTGACCCTCCTCCCTCTCATGCTCTCTGTCTCTCATTCTCTCTCTCGCAAATAAATAAAATCTTTAAAAAAATAATTAAAATTAAAAAAAATAATAACCCAGCAGGGGCACCTGGGTGGCTGAGTAGTTAAGCGTCTGCCTTCAGCTCAGGTCATAAACCCAGGGTCCTGGGATTGAGCCCCACATGGGGCTCCTGCTCCACAGGAAGGCTGCTTCTCCCTCTCCCGCTCCCCCTTCTTGTGTTCCCCCTCTCACTGTGTCTCTGTCAAATAAATAAATAAAATCTTAAAAAAAAAAATAACTCAGCATATATCTTAGGGGCAATAAAAATTCAGTGCAGGGTCCACTCTCCACATTCCTGGTGCTTCAGAATTATGATTCAAATTCAAAACGGTGCCCTTGCCATATTCCTAGATCTTCATCCCTTTAGAAGTTCAAAGGGGTGGCGAGTCCCAAAGGCGTACAAGAGGGGCAGGAAAGGATGACAAATGACAACCATAACTGGTGCACAGAAGCTTCAGGAGTGACAGGGTCACTTCGGGACAGTTTAACATGGAACACAAGATTAAGCCAAGCCAAACCTCAGGCAGGTAGGGGTAGCTGAGGGTACGAACCAGAGGGTAAGAATGCCCTGGGGCTGACCATGATGAACCAGTAAAGAACAAAATCAGAGCCAAACTAGAGCTGAGCACAGGGTCCGAAGACAAAGAAAGGTAAAAAGCAGGGTCAGAATCCAGGAAAGGATGGGAGGGCAAAGTGGCTAGGAATCAGGCTAGCTACCATGAGCACTCTCTAAATGTCAGCCTCTGAGCCACACTCTCAGAGGATCCACTGTCCAGTGCTTCAGAACTCTATTGAGGTCATTAAAAATTCAGGTAGTAGGGCCCAATTCCAATTCACTGAATCAGCATCTTTGGGGGATGGACCCAGGCATATGCATTTTAACATGTTCTCAGATGATTCTTAGGCCATCTAAAGTATGAGAACCCCAGATCAGGGGACATACGTGCAGCTCCTGAGATAGACCGGAAGTCCACAGGCTCAACATTCCAGTTCTGCAAGTGCACTGTATGTATCCTCAGTGGGGGACTCCGCAAGTCCTGCCAACAATTTCCAATTAACATAGACTTATAACTCTAAACTGGTTGGGGCTGCAGAGTGAGCAGAGTGAGCCTACTAGGCATAGAGCATCTACCCTGTGCCAAGCACTGTGTTAACTGCTTTACTGATATTGCTACCTTTAATGCTTACTTATGAGGTCCCATGACTATTCCATATTTACAAATGATCAAGCTGAGATTAAGCAAAGCCAAGCAACTTGTCCTGGGCTATCCGGCTGGGCAAGAGCAGCTTTGGGTTCTAGGCCAGTCTGACTCCAAGACCTGTGTTCTTTCCAACACACCAACATGTTGCAAAATTTTCAACAACAGTTTTAAAAAAAAAAAAAAGGCAGGAAAGCAGGGCGCTGGTGGTGGAGGTTATAGCATTAATTGATGGTGAGTCTTAGGTTAATTAAAAAGCTTTTCTTACCACAGCATACCCAGGGCACAGTGGTGAAGCAAGATTCTGCTGTCTTTTCTAATCATCTTGATCAGGAGCCAGAAGGTATTGTCAGGTAATGTAATCTTGTTCGGGTCTTTTCTTCATCTAAGTGAAGAAGGGGCTGAGATTAAGTTTGGGAAGAGATTGAAAAGCAAAGCTCAGAGGGACAGATTAAAATGGTGCTGAGGCATCCTGAAGCAGGAGAAAAAATGACAGGACTTTGTTGATGGAGCTGCTGAAGGGAGATAAGACGCATCTCAGAGAAGGGAAGGAAAAGAAGCTGAGGAGGGAACAGAGATAAACAGGGTAGAGAGAAGAGATAAGTGGCAGCATGAGGGTGAGGCAGGGAAGAAGAAGACAGGACCAGGGGCCCTGCAGGAGAGTAGGACCCAGGCCCTTTGCTTTCTCTTTCCTCAGGTATATTTTTAAAGGGGGAGGGAGCCACATTCATAGAATATGTTAACTGCCAGATCCTCATTATTCAATCTCTGAGCCTGAATAGATAGTTCCATTTGAAAGTAAAGCTAAGGGCACACCTGGGTGGCTCAGTCGGTTAAGCGTCTGCCTTCGGCTCAGGTCATGATCCCAGGGTCCTGGGATCGAGTCCCGCATCGGGCTCCCTGCTCCGCGGGGAGCCTGCTTCTCCCTCTGCCTCTGTCTCTCTCTCTGTCTCTCATGAATAAATAAATAAAATCTTAAAAAAAAAAAAAAAGTAAAGCTAAATTTGAGTCTCTTCAAGAATGTGAGACCCTCTGGCTTTGTGCCCTTCACACTCCCCCATCCATTTCTAGGTTGGCCCAATCAGACAGACTTAGAGAAGGAGGACACCAAACCTAGGACCCCCAGTGCAATCCCGTCCACCTCACATGGGAGTAGAGTCAAAGAAGAGATCACTAAGGCACTTTGTACACCTGGAAGGGCCAGAGTGCTGCGGTCGAGGACATGGGCTTTGAAGCTGCTACAGGGTTTGGATCCCAGCTCAACTGCAGGCTACCTACTTTATGAATCTGAACTTCCATTTCCTCACCTGTCAAACGGGGATAAAACTGGCAACCCCCTCATAGAGCGATTGTTACAATTATATAAAATAATGCATGTAAAGTGCTTAGGGTAGCGTCTGACATCCAGAAAGGGCTCAAGTATTATTAGTGATGACTACTAGCACTGTTATTGGGCCCAAGCACAAAGCTAGGTGCACATAGTAGGCATTGGATTGAGGGGGAATTGGGACATTTGCTTCTAGTCCTGTCTCACTCACCCTGGCGAGAACACAGACAGTGACTTTACCTGTCTGGGCTTCCATTTTTCTCCCCTATCAAATGGGGTATCCTCTGGCTCTGACTCAGAGTACTGTGGGTTTGGAAACTCTTAAAAAGTAGGAAACTGCATAGAAACACAGAAGAGGTTATTTCCCTTACTCTACCATTGCGCTTTACCAAGCTGCCTACTCTCTGCCATACTTACAAAGTTTCACTGTGGCTAAGAATTTTTGCTACAATTTTCTTCATCTACCAGGGCTGAATATTTCTGCCTCATTCCTTGATTGACTCCTGACACTTGCATGAGAGGTTCAGCTCCCCAGCTTCAAGAAGGTGTGTATGCAGAATTTCTAAACTCTTATCCTGTTTAAATCCCTTCATTCTTTTGCCTCTCAGATACATTAACAATGATCCAAACATTTGGAATCACAGAATGCATAATACAGATGGAGGTGGCTCTGTAGACTATAAGCTGTCAGGGAAGAGGGACTCAGTCTGTCCAGTTCATTCCTACAGCCCAGCACCCAACAGGGCCCTTTGGCACATAGGAGACACCCAAGACACTTTGGCTGGATGAGTGAGTGTGCCGGGAATCAAGGTTGTTGACCCAAGAGCCATTCTCAGTTTCTCCCATGCTCATTGTAAATTTTGGCTAAGTGGCCATGTGTACACCCCGGGGGCTGAGTCATGATTGGTGTAAATTAGTCCCAGATCTCTCATTCCCCTTGGCCAAAGGGTGGCATGTGGTCCAGTGAAGTACATGTCCATTGAAGCATATGGGAGGGTCTTCTGGTAACTTCTATGGCAGATTTCCCTTTTTGATAAAGGATAAAAGTCATATTAGGGGGAAAGTTCCATTCCCTTCCACCTCCTGCCTTCCTGTTTGGGATCCTTTTGTGTGAGGGCACATTAGAGCTATGACAGCCATATTGCAACCTTGGGGGACAAGCCAAAAGAAGCCACAGAGACTCCAATATCTCATTTCCATGAAGCTGCTGAACCAACCATCAAACAGCCTAAATCCAGATTTCCAGTTATGTGAACTAATTAAAAGTCTTTAATTAAGTCACTCTTTTTAGTATTCTCTTACTTGCAGCTGAATACCATCTTTCTAAGACAATGAATAACTGTGCCCTAAGAAGGGTCTCCCATTATTTTTAGGTACAAAAGGACAGAGAGTTGCCTTTTTACCAAGTTCTTTATTCTGCAACAAAGGTTTCCACTTAATCAGTCTTCCATGTTTCTCTTATAATCTTAGCATAATCTCATTATCCCTCTGATGTCTCTGAAAGATTAATAGCACCCCTTTGACCCCCAGACATTCTTTCTCCATTTATCTTTTCTGTTTTCTCATTATCACTTTCCACAGACCAAATATTATATCTTGGTTTTTAATTACTTTAATGGGCCTCATCCATAGTAATTGGGACATTTAGGTCATTATCATGTCTCCTCAGATCTTCTTGAACAATTTTATTGACCATCTCTTTGAGCAAAATCATGTGGGGTACTAGACCCACATAAACTTGTAACTTAGGCCAAAAGTTGTCCTGATGAATTAGCAACAATTCCTTCTGGTGTGAAGCTGCCCTCCCTTCAGAATTGTGGCTTACAGTCATTGCTGTGCCTTAGTGTTATCCGAGGTGGTCTAAGAACTCCTGAGAGCCAGGTCTCCCCCATGCCCATTAAAATCAGGATCCTAGAGAGGAGTCAAACATCGGTATTTTTAATTACTGAAATCCCCATATGATTTCCATGTGCAGCTGACTTTAAAAATCAATACTTTAGGCCAGTATTTCTCAATTTTTAATGTTCATACGAATAACATGGAAATCTCATTAAAATGCAGATTCTGATTCTGGGCTGTACGGTGGGGACCGACCTTCTGCATGGATAACAAGCTCCCAGGTGATATCCATGGCATGGTCTGAGCCCCATGTTTTGATTAATAAGGGTCTAGCATCTAGATTTAGTAGTCTATTTTAAGACTGGATCTAAACAAATTAAATTCCACTTGGGTACTATTGCAGCAAAAAAATGATCACTGCAAGAGAGTCAAGAACTCAGAGGGTGGTTGTTTCCATCTCTGGTTTAGTTACAGACTTAAGTGGACCAATCATCCCAGTTTGCCTGGATCTGTAAACATGTTACAGTCATTAGGGGCTCCTGAAGGGGTTCCCAGCATGTGGGACTTTGAGTTTTAAAATGGGACAATTTGGTCACCCTCATTACGGCGGTGTTCTTCATAAAGCAACAGAACAGCCAGGCTTTGCACTTCCACATTCTCATTCCTCTTTCTGGGAACGGGAGTCCACCACAGGGCCAAGGGTGTGCTGGGAAAGATGGTTCAAGGGAAAGAAATGCTGAGTTGCATGCACCAGGAACTTAATGTGACCTCAGAAGGGTAAATAATCAGGCAGATCCAGGTGGACCTAGAAAATCCAAGAACAGGTTTATGACATGGCCACAGAGAGAAGTTCGGGAGACATGGTTGAGGTCTGTCCTCTGGCACTGGGTTCCTGTGTAGCCTGGGGTAACTCAGTCCCTGTCAGTCTGGGCCTCAGTTTCATCAGATAAAACATGGGAGTTGAATTGCTGGATTAGTCAGGGTCTTTCCTGGACACCCAACCCCCACTCCATATGCAGCACGGATAAAGCATACAACCTCCAAACAGCACCTTTCCAGCTCAGATGGAAAGTAAACACATCTTCTGTTTTGTGAGCAGCTATCTCCAGCACACTCCAAGACCCTCATAACAGTATTAGCATTCATCTTATTCCAGCATCCTTCTCTTCGCTGTTCTTTGATGTTCAGAGAGCTGAGAACTCACAATGCCTTTTTTTTTTTTAACGACTATAACATGTTTACAAATCCAGATGAAATTCTATTTTGAGACCCAGCCTTTTGGTTATAAGTGGCTTCCTCCTTCTGATCTTGCCTTCACCCAGGGAGCTCACTTCTCAAATTTTTGTTTTCTTTAGAGAGATAAAGAGTCTCTCCAGCCACCCATTGCCGGATTCCTGTTAACCTTTCATTAAGCCTGCTGACAGCTGGCTCCAGCTCTTCATGAGTTGGTTCAACACATTCCCATTTAAATGTGTCCCACCTGGCTTCATTAAGGTTCCTGCTAGGTTCTCCTTGTGGCTCTCTCTGCGAATGCAAATAAGATTCTGAGCAAATAATATGGGGACAAGGGAAGATTGAGCTATAAAGGGGTTGGGATTGGAGAACCATCAAAACACTCAGGCCACCATGGATTTGAGCAAACTAAAATCCATTTGGACCCAACGGAGGCCAATACTGCAGTTCTGTATGCACGGAATGTTAAATTAAGGCCCTTCTGTGAAGTACAGGGTAGTGGTTAAGAGTGTGGAGTCCTTCCAGCCTGGTTCAAGGCCCTGCTCTGTCATAGGGGGTTGGTCCATGTGACCTTGGGCAAGTTCCTTCGCTTCTCTCTGCTTCTGTTTTCTCCACTCCAAAAGCAGGAGTAATATATCTGTTTTACTGGGCTGCTGTGAGGATTCCATGAGAAATTGCCTTGAAACACTTAGTAGGATACCTAGACCATAGCAAATGCTGTTTAAGGATTGGATGTTATCTTTGATTTAGTCTAGAAAGGCCAAGGTCAAGGTTGCAGAAATAGGTTGTTCTAAACCCTCAAGGTTGGATTGTGGACCCACCATGTAAAAATTAGCTGTAAGAACCACGTCTCCATCAAAGTCCTTCCTTGTGCAAATGGAAAATCAACACTGATTCCATTCTGTTGCATTTCCCATGTGTGTTCCATCTCATTTAGGTTTTTAAGCTCTCTAAGTGAAGTGATCCTCTCTCCTGGGCCCTAGATACTAGGAAGTTATTTGTAGGAGACTACCAATTCATCCTGATTACACGGAGAGGGAAAGAGAGAACTAGACCAACAATCTCCCCTGACCAGGAAGTTTCAGCGTAAGAATTATGTATTTATTAATTCATCAGTTGGAAAAACCCATACCCTACCTCCTGGACTTTGGAGTCTCAGACTGGTTGCCTTGTTCCAGCCCGTGGCCACGTGTTGCTTGCCCAGGACGTTATCCTAACTAAGTTGGAGTGGTAAAGTCTTCAAGTGGACACAGGTATGTTGCACTTAGAACAGCCCCAGCACTTCCCTTGCCTCACTCATCTGTGGCAGCTGCCTGGGGCCTCAGACTGAGTCCAGGTGCTTCTTCCACAGCAGAAGTCGGGAGACAGGGCTCTCTGATCTGCATTTAGAAAAGGAGATCTCTGCCACAGCTTGAAGAACAAATCGGAGAGGGGAAGGACTGCAGACGGGGAGTCCAGGCAAATGCCAGCTTCAGTGAGGTCTCTGACACCCACCTCCACCGGGACCTTTGCCTACTGCCGCAGGAAACTCCTGACTCTGGGCCACCACACCCGCCCCCACAGAGCCCTGGTTAAGGGAGAATTTTTTCTCAAAAAAGAAAATGTGAGCCAAAATTATGGTGCAGTTCTACATCGCTTCTGGCATTATTGATGAGACCCAGACCCATGGTTGCTCCTACCATCCCTGGAGGGGGGCGCTGCACTCCAAAAGTTGGGCATAAACAGCGAGATACAAATGCATAGGAGCCAAAGGCAACTAGGGTAGAGAAGGAACCAGAAATCGTGTCCCTGACACAGGGCAATTTGGAGAGACATGAGGCCCTCCGTCCAGTATCTGGAGTGCTGCCAGAGAGAAGAGAGATTACACATGTTCTGTGTAAACACAGTAAGTTCCACTATGATCCATAGGCAGATGCTGTCCAGAGACAGACTTTGTTTTAAATATTTCTAAGTCTCAAAACTACCTGAGATTGAATGATCTCCTTTAGATGTGGTAGTGAGCTCACCATCACCGAAATTATTCAAGCACAGTCTGGAAGATCATTTACCGTGATGCTACCCAGGAGATTAAAACACCTGGCAGAGAAGGTGCTAAAGGTCTCTAAAGTACTTTCACTTGTGACATTAAAGCAAGACTGGATCATGACACCAATAGAATAGATGGGGCTTTAAAAACAAAACAAAACAACACATTCTAAGACTTATTTTGACAATTCCCGCATCATGCCCCGGTCCTCAATCCTGAGAAAAAGTGGCACATTAGAGTGTGAAAAGACCATCTTCGTCTTCTCTTCCATGCTGCATGTCATCAAAGTTGTTTTTACATTCTCCAACATTGTCTAGCCTGTAAGGAGAAAAGAGAGGCTGAGAATGGGAAACACCAGGACCAGAAAGAATGGGATGTTGCTAACTCACAACGCAACTAACCATGGTTGTTAGAGTGAAAAGGGCTCAGACTCCACCTAAGCCTCTCCATTCACAGATGGGAAAACTGACGCCGCGGGAAATAAAGGGCTTTTGCCAGTCTATTCCAATAAGGGAATTAAACATTTCTATATTTACATTAGCAAAATATAAAATCAAGATCAAAATGTGTGTATGACCTTGGAAAGCTGCCTTGCTGAGTCTCAGTTCTCCTACTTGTTAATATTTATTTGTTAATATTTTCGTATTGATGCAATTAAGTGAAGCCACAGTCTTCATCACAGTTTACACCAGATCTTTTCATTTCCTTCCCAAAAAGCTATAGAACAGGACAGATATCCAAAATCTCTTTCCAAAGACTCTTCAAACTATTTAAAACAAAACAAAACAAAAAAACTGCTCTTATGGTCTAATACTGGGCTGAGGAACCAAATCCGAGGAATGATATTCTACATGTTTCTCATTTTCCATACTGCCAACTTTCTTCTCCATAAACTCCTGTTTAACAATGTCCTTTTAAAATGAATCACCCAGGGATGCCGTGGAGGCTCAGTCAGTTAAGTGTCTGCCTTTGTCTCAGGTCATGATCCCAGAGTGCTGGGATCAAGTCCTGTATCAGTCTCCTTGCTCAGCGGGGAGCCTGCTTCTCTCCCTCTGCCTGCCGCTCCCACTGCTTGTACTCTCTCACACACAAATAAGTAAATAAAATCTTAAATAAATAAATAAATAAAATTAATTGCCCAGAGTTGAACAAATTCTGAGCACAGAGGACAGAGACATATCACCTTCATTCTTTTGCATGCCATGCTTCTATTAATGCAACCTGCCTTTATATTTGTATTTCAGACGAACATAACATAGTGTTAACCAAGACAGAGGTTAAAGTGAGTTAAATCCCACATCTTTTTCACCTCTAATGCCACACTTCTCCAACCCTGTATTTAATCAGAACACGAGCACAAGTCATTAAACCACTGAGTAGTATCTAATCATTTGTAACAGCTTGTACAATCATTACAACAATCAGTCATGCAAGATGAATTACCTTGTGTGTTTCGGGAACCAACTGGTTTTCATGACTTTCCCTGAAAAGACAAGGCCACGGGATAAGCAGAGGAGCTGTGCTAGAACATGTGAAATGTTGGGAAAGCCCAAAGCTGCCTTACCAAGAGCGGAGTTGGACCAAAGGTGAGAATTGAGGGAATGGTTTTGGCAGGGAAAGCTGTTCCTTCAATCAGATCAAGTGATTGCTTCTTCGGGCCCCAAGGCAGTGCCCATCAATTACACATCTGTTCCCATGTTGTGGGCAATAGTGTTAAGCTGCTTCATTCTTTTTTTTTTTTTTTTAAGATTTTATTTATTTATTTGACAAAGAGAGACAGACACAGAGAGAACACAAGCAGGGGGAGCAGCAGAGGGAGGCTTTCTTCCTAGGGCAGTCCTAGCCAGAGGAGGAGGCTGGGCCAGGGTTTCCCCTGCCCTAAGACAATGATGATAATAATAGCACTTTTCACTTAAGGCAGTCATGAGAAGGAAAGCAGTTAGACACATCAGGAGTATAACAGCAGGACTGCCAGAGATTGAGTTTCCAGAAAATGGAGGTGCTCTTGTTTTTCTTTTCCAAAATATAAACTCCATCAGGAAGATGATACATGAAGGCTTTAGCATCCGAGGGAGAATGAGTTTTCCTGTTACCTCCTTGACCAGGATGGAGACAATGATGGAAAGGGGACTCTGAGGGAAGGAGACAGGGGCAGGAAGCAGAATCAGTCCACTCCCAGATCCTCCTAGAGGCTCCACAGCTCCAAAGGGCACCATCCCACCTGGGGCCTGCCCTCCTTACCTCGAAGGAAGAACGCCACAAGCAGCACCAACAGCCCGAATCCCAGGGAGGGAATGATGATCATTAGCAGGGCGGAGCTGATGGCCCTTTTTACCTGGTGAGACACGGGGAAGGCGAGCGGGCCAGTCCTTTATGAATATTACCCCCGCACGATTTTCCTGTCCCAGTCATACCTTCCACTTGCCAAGTAGCTTCATTGCTTGTCCCCCCAGCCCCACTTTGCCCCCATAGGGCTCAAGATCAAAACAAAACAGCCTTACAAATCAGAATTTCTTGGAAAATCTCTGAAAACCTGGAACATTTACCCAGACCACCCAATTTTCCTGTCTTCGACCTCAGGCATATGCTCAGGCATATGTTCAGGGGTCTGAAGATAGGAAATCTTCTACCCAGTCCCAGGCAGCTCTCCTCACAGCTGACTTAGACCTCCGGAGGCAACAAGATTCAAGAGAAAATGGAACTCAGTTTCAAATTTTCTACAGCACAAGTTCTCAAAGTGTAGCCAGGGGACCCATGAGATCAAAATGATTTTCACGAAACATTATTTGCCATTTTCACTGTCACTCTCATGAGATGGACAGTGGAGTTTTCCCCGAGGTGACTTGACAAATAATGTGCTGAGGTCATCCTTCCGATGCTAGAATATGCAGGCAGATAAGGGAATTTCTGCCTCCCAGTCAGGGATTCACGAGATTTGCAGAAACGTAAAACAATCCACGAGATTTGCGCAAAACGTAAGACATTCACGAGATTTGCAGAAACGTAAAACAATGCCACCCAATGCCATTTTTCTAATATTTTTTCATTTGGGAAAAGATAGTTATTTTTCATAAAATGTTACTTACGTCAACATGTCATGGGTTTGTTTTGTTATTCTTGCTTTTAAATGAATTAATAAACATTGTTTTTAATTTCTGTCTTAATGTTTATGAGCATAAAGGGGTCCTGACACCTTTTCTTGACACAGCAAGGAGGGGCAACAATCTCCCTCTCAGGAGGGAGGAGGGAAAGAAGAAAGAAGGGATGGGGGGCCTTCACTTTCCCCTTATAGGTGTCGATTCTGCCTGCAGTTTTTACTTAAAGCAGCTTGAATCACTTTTGTGATCATAAAAATTAATGAAGGGTACACTCAGCAAATAAGAAGGATGCTGGTGGCAAGTGTCGATCCTGCAGGATGTCACTAATCCTGGGCCACACAGAAGGCACACAGAATGATTTTGCCATGATTTTGTCCTTTTTATTTCTTTTTGTTTTTCAAAGTGTCTGCACATAGAGAGGCAACGATGGGAACGTTATTTCTGCCAAGAGCACTAGGCGCCAGCCTACGAATTGCTCAGCTATGCTATTTCCCCACAGTTGCTGCTCAGATATATTTGCCTCCCCAGTTCATTTCTGCAAACCTCTATTCTGGATTTTAAAAATCGAAGTCATATGCTTCAAATAGTTCACAAAAATTTTACCTGTTCTGATTCTACTCCATTTGGCACAGACATTTCTGTCTCCGTTGCTGGGAAGGAAAAAGGGGGGGAAATGTTTATATTTCCTGTCAGGGAATAAAATACCACATCCTGCAATAGGCATTTCAAAGCTCATCTGGAATTTTAGTTGAGGTGTTTAATCTTTTAATCCCATCTTTCCTTTTTTTATATCATTTATTTACAAGACATTTGTTTTGAGATGATTTTATCTGAAGCTCATCTGCTATCCAACATTATCCCACAGGAACATCTCCATTTTATAGATGGGTAGAACGGGGTACGAGGCCAGCAGGCGATTGGGTCTAAATTTTCAGCAGGTACCAGCAATGCATCCGGGATTTTTACCCAGTAAGAAAACGTGTCTATCAGTTAACAGATATTTATTAAGCATTTATCATAGGCCATGTACTCTGCTAGCTGTACCATCAACCTTGTTGACGAAATTTACAACTTAGTGCAGAAAACCAAATTTAAGCAAATAAGGTGAATAGTCGAAAAAAATAATGTTACAATTGTGCAACATTCTGGGAATAAATAGAACAATAAGTACAATAAATAGATACGGATAGGGACATATCACAAGGATGACTGACCTCTTCTGGAGGATCAAGGGTAGGTATCCTCGAGAATGGAAAGTTTAAGCTGAGTCATGGGCTCATTTATTTATAACTGAGAGTTGAGTTCAACAAGCGAGACACTGTGCTAAGCACAGTCCCAGGCACTTAGAATGCTAAGATGAATACAGCATGCCCCCCGCAACCATGAAATTCACAGTAGGAATTTGTAGGAGGACCAGAAGGTCATTTCGGCCTCATAGGCCAAGGGTAACGATGGGCTGTGAGAGGTTGCTGGGGAGGGCGGGAAGAGGGAGAGGCACGTAGCCCAGTGTCGTAGCTCAGTGAGAGCTGCTAGGATTAAACTCCTTGAGGACAGTGTCCCTCTCTGCTTGCCCAACAGGGGAACCCTAACACAGCCTGGCACACACTTGGTGCTCAATAAGCGTTTGTTGAATGAATAACATTTGAGCTGAGTTAAGGTTGTGTAAGAATTAGCAAAGAAAGATGGTAAAGGCCTTTTAGGAAGCGCAGCATCAGCAAAGCCGTGGAAGCATGAAACAGTGTGCTTCTGGGTGGAATGGCAGGCAGCCGTGAAGGCAGAAAATGGGGGAGCTGGGTGGGGGGGGTGGCAGGGGATGACCACAGAGACGGGCAGGAACCGGTCAGGGAAGGCCTTTGTTTCATGCTGGTAAGTCTCCGTTTAATTCTGTAAGCAGTGGGACATCACAGAAACATTTTAAGCGCGCCATGGTCAAGTTAAGAGGATAAGGAAATAGCCAAGATGAGATGATCAATTACCATCTGATCCCAGGTCTGAAATTCAGAGCTAACAGAAATGACGGGAGAGAGACAGATTTTAGAAATGCTTAGCAAGGAGGATGTGGACACTGAACGTCGGGGTGAGAAAGAAACAAGTCTTAGATAACCCGCAGGTTCCTTCTTGAGACTCTCGGCCATTGTCCCACTGTCCTCCTAGACTAGGCACAGCCAGAGCAGAAGGCTCAGTCCAGGGAAGAAAGGTACCGGGTTCAAATTCATAGTCATTGCGTAAGGGACCCGAGAGACACACGTAAACACCACTCGCCTCACACGCAGTCGATGGATTCGAATCTGAACCAAACTCAGGGAAAGGTTGGAGTTGCAGATACTGGTTTGGGAGTCATCAGTCTCCAGGGAGCAGTTAACATCCACTGAATGTATAAGAAATCCAAGGGTTGCATGTCCAGAGAGAGAAGAGCAGGAATCCTAAGAAACCCCGGCACTTGAAAGGTGGACAGAGAAGGCAAACGAGAAAGAAGTAGAAGAAACAAACAGCAGGGAGCAGAAAGTGAGACCAGTGTCATGGAAGCCAGGGCAGGAGAAAATGCCTAGAAAGGATATGAAATCGTATGTGCAATAAAACCTGCCGATAGAAACAGAACATAAAGCTGCACATAGACAAGGACTGAGTATAGTAAAAATCTAGGTGAATAATTACTGAAATTGATCATTGTTTCTCCCAATTTTCCTTGTACTTGAGGCGGAAGAAAAAATGTGATAGGTTTTCTAAGGCTCATAATTTGGTATAAGAGAGCTTATTTGTTCGACAGGAAAGTGACTTGTTGAATGCCTACGAGCGTAAAACTCAGAGGGGAAAATTCAGCATGTTTTCATATCCTACAACTCAGTTATTGTTGTTTTTCTCTCCGCTATTATTCCCTAGAGCTGGGAATTGCAGGTAAGAATTCAAAACTCCTACCCCTGTTCTGTCAAAATCCTATAGTATTAAAATCATTTGTGATGGATAAGACCGAAATTGGAAACCATCCAAGAGAAAAGCCAGCCTAGGTCACTTTTGTCAGAGCTAATCCGTATTTTAAATTGGAATTGTCTAATGGCAGAGACATTTTGCAAACACAAACACTGCGGGGTGTTACCGACCCCTACTTCCTCTCCTCCCTCCTCCTCTTCCTCCTCCTATTCCTTTTCTTCCTCCTCTTCTTTCTCCGCCTCTTCCTCCTCCCCTTCCTCTTTTTCCTCCTCCTCCTCTTCCTCCTCTTCTTCTGAAAATGCCAAAAGCCCCAGTGAGAAGCACTCCAAAGCCACAGTGTTAGACGGTATTAGACACTGAATAGCAACAAGGAACACAAGTGGATGGTGATTTTTGTTCCTTGTGGAAGAGCGATGCTAACAGCTAGGGGATGGGGTAGACAAGTGAAGACTACTCGTTTCTGGGTCTTCTGTGCTACTGTGGCCCTTACATTCTTTTTTTTTTTTTTAAAGATTTTTTATTTATTTATTTGAGAGAGAGAATGAGATAGAGCATGAGAGGGGGGAGGATCAGAGGGAGAAGCAGACCCCCTGCCGAGCAGGGAGCCCGATGCGGGACTTGATCCCGGGACTCCAGGATCATGACCTGAGCCAAAGGCAGTTGCTTAACCAACTGAGCCACCCAGGCGCCCTGGCCCTTACATTCTTAAGACCCTGAACTCTTAAACAAGCACATTCAGGCCAAGACAGGAGTGCCCCCCACCCCAGACTTGCAAGAAAAGCAATTCTGTGGGAGGGGAACTGTGGTAAGTTGAATAGTGTCCTCCTCAAATGTATGTGCACTCAGAACCTCCAACTGTGAACTTGTAGAAATAGGGCATCTTTGCAGATGTAATTTGTTTAAGGATATTGAGATGAAACCATCCTAGATTTAGGATAGGCCCTAAATCCAATGGCAGGTGTCCTTGTAAGGAGAGAAGACACAGAGAGACACACACAAAGAAGGCCACATAAGGACGGGCAGAGATTGAAGGGATGTGACCTCAAGCCAGGGAATCCCAGGGGCACCAGAAGCTGGAAGAGGCAAAGGGAGGATCTTCCCTTAGAGCCTTTAGAGAGAGCATGGCCCTGCTGACACCTCAATTTTAGGACTTCTGACTTCCAGAACCATAAGATAATAAACTTGTGTCATTTCACATCGCTACATTTCTGGTAAGTTTTTATTTACAGCATCCCTGGGAAAATAATACAGAGACACAGTAGTCATTAAGATCTTCCCCTGGGGATGGGCACAAGGGATGCAAGGAAGAGTGACCTTTCATTTAAAAAAAAAAATTTTTTTTTAAAGATTTTATTTATTCATTTTGACAGAGAGAGACAGAGAGAGAGAGGGAACACAAGCAGGGGGAGTGGGAGAGGGAGAAGCAGGCCTCCTGCTGAGCAAGGAGCTGATGCGGGGCTTAATCCCAGGACCCTGGGATCATGACCTGAGCTGAAGGCAGGCGCTTAATGACTGAGCCACCCAGGCGCCCCTCACTTAAAAATTTTTTATACACTTTGTACCTTCACCATATATATGTTTTCTACCTAAAAGAAATTAATTAACATGTAATAACAATAAAAGAATCTTCAACTTAACTATACTTTTCCCGACTCTATGGATTCACCAATACTTGATTAATAATTAGATTTGCCTACGGGGTGAGAACATATTTACATTAAAAAATACCAAAATATGGACCCTCTTGACAGAGTTCTCATTGTAAATTAGTAAGTTGGCTTACCGGTTTAATTTTAGGCTCTTGATTGAGTTCTTGATAGGCATGGGTATTCTGGCAAAATGGAATTCTTGCAAAACTGAACCCCAGACCTTGGAGCGCTGTGAAGCTACACCTGGGCCTCCCCCACCCTTCACTGAGTGTCTGTGTATCCCACATTTCCTGACTGCGTGACCTCAGGCACGACATCACCTCTCTCTGAGCCACAGTTTATTCATCCGAAAATGCTGGTATTGCACAACTGATCTCCTATGTCCTTTTTATCCTTTATATTTCTGGATGCCTTTTTACAAAGAATTTGAATGACCCAAGAAAATGATCATTTCACAGTAATTTTTCAAAAAGGATGAAAAGCTATACTTAGTATAGGAATTGAGTATGTAAATACTTAAGAACATACAAACACATGCATACCTCTTGCTCCACAAAGAAAATTTAAAAATACTGAAAGACTAAATACATCTGACTTTGAGTGGAAATATTATAGGCAATTAAAATTTTTTTCAATACTTTGTCTACTTTCTAAATTTTCTCAAATGAGAGAATTTTAACTGTAAAATATATACCACGTGTTAATCACTGGAAACTTTGCAAGATGCCTGAGTCAAGAGCAAACCCTTGGGGTGTGTATCATTTCTCTGAAGCAATGCCACAGTGACCTTCTAAGTGAAACTTTGAAGATCGCTGTTAGAAACCCATTAACTCTCAGCTAAAGAAGAGCTAGGTGTTGCTATTAGTAAGACACACCCCTAGATATGAGTACTGACATACAAAGATGTTCAGGATATATATAAAATGAGCTTTTTTGTTTTTTTGCTTTTAAAGAATGAATGCATGTAAAAACCAGGGAAATCCAAGTAGAGTTTGTAGACTTGTTAATTGTATGATGCCAATGTCAATTTCCCTCTTTGACCATGTGCTATAGTTATGTAAGATGTTTGGGGGAAGGTGGAGGAAGGTATAGATTTCTCTGTACTATTTTTGCAAGTTTGTGTTGATTCTAATATTGTCTCAAAACAAAAAGCTTTTAAAAAGTGGTTTAAATATCAGCATTTCATATGGTTCAATCTAATATATGCATGATACATAGTGGCTTTGCAATAAAGATTTGTTTAACAAAAATTGTTCAATAGATGTTAAAGCAAGCTTTAAAATTATTTTGTAAAAAATTTTAGAATTTTTGTAAAAAATAGTGATAGATGTTACTATGTCATTAGAAAATGAAAATGATCCAGAGTGCCTGGGTGGCTCAGTTGGTTAAGCATTAGGCTCTTGATTTTGGCTCAGGTCGTGATCTCAGGATCCTGGGATTGAGCCTCATGTTGGGCTCCAACCTGTGCATGGAGCCTGCTTGGGATTCTCTCTCTCTCTCTCTCTCCCTCTCCTTCTGCCCCTCCCTTGCTCTCTCTCTAAAAATAAATAAATAGTTTTCAAAAAGAAAAAGAAAATGATCTGAAAGAATATAGCCCACACTGTTAGAGTAATTATATCTTCTTCTTGGTCATTTGTGGTGAGGGGTTGGGAAGAATGTTTGGAATGCAAGGAAATTTCACTTTATACTGTTTTGCTGTTTTCTTTTACAAGAGCATGTACTTGGGGCACCTGGAAGGCTCAGTCGTTAAGCGTCTGCCTTCGGCTCAGGTCATGGTCCCAGGGTCCTGGGATCGAGCCCCGCATCGGGCTCCCAGCTCAGTGGGAAGCCTGCTTCTCCCTCTCCCACTCCCCCTGCTCGTGTTCTCTCTCTGGCTGTCTTTCTCTCTGTCAAATAAATAAAATATTAAAAAAAAAAAAAAAACACAAGAGCATGTACTTATTTTAGAACATATAAAAATAAAGTGTAGGGCGCCTGGGTGGCTCAGTCGGTTAAGCGGCTGCCTTCGGCTCAGGTCATGATCCTGGAGTCCCGGGATCAAGTCCCGCATCAGGCTCCCTGCTCATGAGGGAGTCTGCTTCTCCCTCTGACCCTCCCCCCTCTCATGCTCTCTATCTCATTCTCTCTCTCAAATAAATAAATAAAATCTTTAAAAAAAAATTTAAAAAATTTAAAAAATAAAAAAAAGTGCAAATGTGAAGACCGTAACATAAAAACACTCCCTTTGCCTTTAAAGGGCTTACCATCCAGGGTAGGGTAGGAAGCAATATTCAGGGCCTGTACTGGGAGAGTCCTGTTGCAAGAGACTCACATCTGCCCTTTCTAAAGAATGTGTCCTGTATCTGGATGGTGTAGATCAAGCGTTGGCAAACTATGACCTGAAGGTCAAATGCACTCTGCTGCCTGTTTCTGTATAGCCTGAGAGCTAAGAATTGTTTTTATATTTTTTAGTGGTTGAGGAAAAAAAAAAAAAAAAAGAATAACTCATAACACATGCAAACTACAGGCAATTCATATTTTCCATGCCAATCAATAAAGTTTTATTGGAGCACGGTGGTAACCATTTGTTCACGTTACCTCTGGCTGCTTTTGCACAAAAGGGCCAAGCTGAGCAGTTGAGACTAACAGCATGGCTTGTAAGGCCTAAAATAGGTACTATCTGGCGCTTTACAGGAAAAGTTTGCTGACTTCTGGTGTAGTTATCAGAGCATAATTTTAATCTTAAAACCTTCAGACCTTCAGACCCTAGGGTGATGAGACTTGCACTTCAAGGTGGTTATGCCTAAGGTGGTAGACTCGAACCCACCCACTAAAATAAAACTATGTGCTCTTTGCAGATCTGGAATGGCATTGAATTTTTAGATAAGAAAATCTTTTAAAATCCATTTTGAATTATCACCCCTGTTCCCATCCCATTGGGCAGAAATTGGCTTCAAAATTACTAGGTACTCCCTATCAAAATCAATTTATTGAACACTACAGTGTGCCTGTCATAGCGATAAGCACTTCATGTAAATGATCTCATTTAGTGCTTATACAGTCCATTCTACAGACATTATCAACTGAGGCTGAAAGAGTTTAAATCACTCACTCAAGGTAACCATACATAATAAAAGGAAATTTGAACCCAACTCTGAATGACTCAAAAAATCATGATTATAACCACTCTGAGAGAAAAGAAAAAGAGCATATTAAAATCCTATTTGAAAATATAAACTTTCTAGCCAGTGGGCTTCATGCCAGAAATCAACTGGAAATAAAAGCACTCTATCTTCTCAGTGGGTACATTTTGAAACTGATAGTACATATTTTTTTTTTAAGATTTTATTTATTTACTTGAGAGAGAGAGAGCACATGAGAGGGGGGAGGGTCAGAGGGAGAAGCAGACTCCCTGCTGAGCAGGGAGCCCGATGTGGGACTCGATCCAGGGACTCCAGGATCATGACCTGAGCCGAAGGCAGTCGCCCAACCAACTGAGCCACCCAGGTGCCCTGATAGTACATATTTTGACTCATCATTATATTCATAGACACAAGGACTCATCTGTCTCTACTTTTAAAACAGATTTAGTTTTGATACAAGTCAACTCGATACAATCTTAACGTAATCATAGAATTTTTTAAAGTGACAATGAATCATGGAACACTACATCAAAATCTAATGATGTATGGTGGCTAACATGACATAATAAAATAAAATTTAATTAGTAAACAAACAAACAAACAAATAAATAAATAAATTCAAGTCCCTAGGCAAAAAAAAAAAAGTGACAACTTCAACCCTTCAGTGGTTTTTTTCCACGGCAGCATCTGGCTTATGCTGCCCCCTTCTGGACCACTAGTGGTATGGTCTTAAAAAGCCAAAGGAAAGAAAAAAAGATTCCCCTAATCCGTCTGAGTATTTTAGACTTGAAAAGAATTAGAAATTATCTCCTCATCAAGAGAAAAATTAAAATCTAGAGACAGTTTCACTTACTCAAGGTTTCATAGCGATGAGTAAGAAAGGAAATGACTAGAACCCATATTTTCTGAACTTGCCTGGCAGCATTCCCGCAGATTTGGAATTTCAAAAAGCCTTTTGAAAATAGAAACACACATTTATTGAGTTCAAAGACTTCCCTTAAATTTTGGAGACCCCTGAATGTTTTTAATATGTTCAATGATCAAGAAGAGCACTATATACTTAAATAAATCAATTATTACATACTTGAGTCAGATGTTCCTTAGCACCAGGGGCAAAATTGGGTGAGGACCTTTTTTTTTTTTTTAATTTTGAAAAGGAACAGTGGGCAAATTGTTTTGGCACCCAATGTGGTTCCTAAAGCAGAAGGAATGGTAAGATGATTTCACATTTCACGCCGATGAGGTGACAGAAGGAAACCAAGGACTGTAGAACACCATTAAGACTCACTGAGTTCCAAACTTGGCCTCAAGTTTCCACTGCCTCCAAGGATTCCCCACCAACAAAAATGTCATCATTCTGAGAGCCCAGAGTTGTCACCTCAGGATCCTGCTTTCATGTGCCAATATCTGAGGGTCTCAGTAATGCATAGATAAGACCCCATCCCTAATCCTTCCCCCCCAGACTCCTCCCTGAAGGGCAATGTCTGGCACGGCTCTTCCTACCCCCAGCTGATCAATAAATCTTGATTGAGGAAGGTGGCAAAGTCCTCATTTTACCAAGAAACCTCAGAAGCATTAACAACAAGAACAATAATAATAAATGGACACCATATATCAAGCACTTAACTATACTACATGCCAGGCACAATGTGAAGGACTTCCATGTTTGATCTCAAAAAATGCTCTGCAGTAGATTCCATTATTGTTCTCACTGCACAGTGAGAATCCTGTGGCCTAGAGATGTCAGGTGACTTGCTCAAGTCATGTAGCTAGGAGAGGAGAGAGCAAATCTCAGACTCAGGATTATTTACTCACAGAGCCCAAGCTCTTATCCTCTGAGCTTTACAGCCTTTGGAAAACATGGCAAGTGCTCACACACACTCGCTATGGAAAGATCAGTGCTGGAGAGTGAATGATCTTGCTATTTCATGGCACAATAGGAAGGATCCATTTGGAATGGAACCCTAATCTTTGGCTGCTTTGGTGGATGCAGTTTCTGGAAAGGAGATTCTATTATTATTGATGATGATGATGATGATGATGATGATGAGCACAATGTAAGCAGCTGAATGTGCACAAAACACTTTCACATTTATTATCACTTTTGAACTTCGAAAGAAATCTACTGATGGGACGCCTGGGTGGCTCAGTTGGTTAAGCATCTGCCTTTGGCTCAGGTCATGATCCCAGGGTCCTGGGATTGAGCCCCGCATCGGGCTCCCTGCTCAGCCAGGAGTCTGCTTCTCCCTCTCTCTGGCCCTCTGCCCTGCTCATGATTTCTCTCTCTTTCTCTCTCTCTCTCTCTCTCTCTCTCAAATAAATCAATAAAATCTTTTTTAAAAAGTATTTAAAAAAATAAATCTACTGAGGTAAGTAAACTTGGGCAAAATTATTGAAAGAGGAGGAACCTGGAACTCAGAGAGGTCCCATATCTTGCCCAAGGCTGCATAGCTAGTAATGATTGCTAGCAAACGGTAAAGCTTTGCTCAGTGGCGGTATCATAGCCAGCTAGGTTTATCTGAGGCATGATTATTGTTGATTGAAAACTTTTTCCAGTGATATCTGATTCCACATCCCACATCTGCCCGCCCTCTGCTCTGCTGCTAAGCATCCCAGGGTTCACAGGTTGCAAGTGCAGGGAGGCTCTTGCCAAAGGGTATTAGTACCTTTAGTCAATGACTTGATCACAGTGCGAGAACAGATGCTTCACCTCCTCACAGAACTTGCTCAAGTGTGCCATTTATCCTACCTGCTGGGAGACCAGAGATCTCTCCAGTGCCTAGCTCCGTGTCAGAGGAACATTTTGGTCAGAGTGGTCACCCAGCTCACTTGGTTATCCAATAATGAGGACCCATCTTAGGACTGGCTCCCTGTTCTATTTCAGTGGCTGGCATCTTACTTCTTTTCCACTCTGCTTGCTTTACCACGGTCGTACATCTCTTAAAGCTTGGCAACACTCTTTGTTCTTATTTGGTTGACCTTTTTGAAGGTGAGCGGTTAGATGTTAGAATTACACAGATTCAATCCCAACTTTATTAATGAAAAGATATCATTTGTACAGTTGGTAGAATAGAAATGCTATTGTGAGAAGAATCATGAGGATCCATTCTTTGTCCTTTGCCTTTATCTCCAGACTGCCGGCCTACCAACTGATTCGAGCCTGTGGACGGCGTGGCCATGAGAGATAAAACAAATCAGCTAATGCCTCGCGAAAAATGTTGACTTTGAAATCAACTGCATCCAATTTTTTTCCTCCTAAAAAATGGCATTTGTGAGTGAAAATGAGCTTTGCTTCATTCCCCTGCCTTCCTCTGGTCCTTCCGCTGAACTTGTACTGAAAATGGTAATTCGCCCTACAACATCCTTATGTCCTTGATCAACCGAGGACCCAGAAAAGTGTCAAGTTCTGACATGGCTCGATTTTGTCTTTAATGAAATAGCACAGTGTAGGGGAAAGAGTTCTGCTTTAAGAGTCAGAAGAGAGTCATACCCGGGGCCTCGTTCCCACTTCTCTTTGAACTTTTTTATGCCTGTGCCTCAGTTTCCTTCTATGTAGAACAAGGAGTGTGCACTACACCAGCGAAACCTAAATGCCTTCTTGGGGCCAGGGATGGACTGGCTTCAAAAGAATCTCCCGAAGAAGTTTGTAAGCATACAATCTCTTGGACCCACCCCCAGAGGTTCTAATTCTGTAAGTCTTGGGTAGACTAGAGCAATCTATATTTTTACTAAGCGCCCTGGGTTCCAGGCCATGGCCAGGTCTGGTATACATGGACTAGATGACCTCAAAGTTCAAGGTCTTGGTTCTGTTCTCCTGTCCCCCTGGGAGGTCAACATGAGATCAGATTGCTCCACACCTTCATTTATTCTATCCTCACTCCCTTTTCTCTTACCTCCATTTCTAGACCAAACCCTCATTTTTGACTGATCCCCCTCTCCTACACCAGGACCAACCTTGCTCCATTCACTATCCCCTTCTCTAAATTATTCATCCTCACACTTCTTGAAAGAATACCTAACATTCATTCTTTAACAATTGCTCATCTTGGACTTCAGTGCCTCCACCCATAGAACTAACACTGCTCACCTAATGGTCCCCCGTCACAGTTCACAGCCACCTAAGTGCTCATCCTACTTGACCCGCATTCTGAATTTCCTAATATTTGACTACACCCTCTATAATCTTTGTCAGGCCAGCCCTCTCTGCACTCCTGCTCTCCTGGATCCCTTCCTACTTTTGTTGTCTTCCTCTCTGCCTCCTCTCCCAAAGTAGTTGTTACTTTATGGGCTTGTACCTCTTCATTTCTCTCTTCCTCTCACACAATATCTTTAGGTGATTCCACAGGAGTTTCAATTACCCCTGTGCTAATGAGACAATATAATAAAGTGCTTAGAAGTTCAGTTTCAAGAGCCAAAAGACCCAGGGTCCAAACTCTGGAAAATTTCTTTCTTTCTTTTTTTTTTTAAGATTGATTTATTTATTTTGGAGGGGGGAGGTAGAAAAGGGCCAGAGGGAGAGGGGGGGAAGCAGACTCCCCACTGAGCATGGACCCTGACCCAGGGCTCAATCCCAGGACCCTGAGATCAGGACCTGAACTAAAATCAAGAGTCAAGACACTTAACCAACTGAGCCACCAAGGCACCCCTCTGGCAAATTTTTTAATGTCTCCAAACTTCAGTTACTTTTCCTTTATAATGGACATAATAATAGAATCTTTCTCACAGATCCAGACAATGCCTAACAATGAGACAATGCACCCAGGCCTGGTATATAATAGGCACTCAATAAGTGCCATTTATTATCAGTGATTCCCCAAATTGTATCTACAGCCCTGAACTGTCCCTTATGAGATAATATGTATTAAAGTATTGGTTAAGTAGCAAGTCCCTGTTCAGCAATTTTAATGTGAATCACAGGAATTATTATTTGATCAGAAGTAGATGCCAATCATCAAAGACACCCATCCCCACCCAGGCATCCATACGTCAACCCAGCTCCACATTTCCAGCTGCTCATTAGACATTCCTCAGGGGCCCTTTGAACTCCAGCTCTCCCAAACAGATTTCATTCTTCCTCCTGGGGTTCTTCACTTGTTAACCTGTCACATCGATCTAATCTCCCAAGTACAGAGAATCTGTCATCCTTCATTCTTACTCGGGTTACCAAGTCCTCTGGATCTTAACTCTGAAGTGCCTCTGACTCTGTCTCCTCTCTGTAGTTACTGCTGCCATCATTCTAGTCTAGACACTCATCCCTGGCCTGAATTATTACGGGAGCCTCCTGGGTAGCCTCTCTGCCCCCAGGCTTGCTCTCTCTCATACATCTTCCACACTCTTACCAGAGCAGTGTCTCCTAAAACAGAATTGGAAATGTCATTCCCTAGCCAGAAAACATGAATTGTTCCTTATTACCCTGGAATAAAATCTAAATTCTTCAGCCCATCAATCAAGTCCTTTAAGAACCTAGGCCATTCCCTGCTTCCCATCTCCATTAGATGAAACTGGACTATTAGACAATCTCCAAAGACTTCATGCTCTTATCAAGTCCTCCTCTCTTTGCTCATGCCATTCTACCTGCCTGTTTACCCTTCCCTGCAGAATGAAAGAAGTTCCCTGCAGAAGTTCTCATCCAAGGAGGAAACCTTTCTATACTTTGATCTCAAAACAACTGGATGATTGTTTGCTCTGCATGGCCTGTCCGTCCCACTAAAGTGTGACCCCTTGTGGAGCAGATGTCACAACTTATTCACAGAGAGGCCACTCAATCAGCCATGTTTAATGAATGACACATTTGAAAAGCTTTTACCAAAAATCATGCTGCCTGTTTCCATGTTTCCAAACCAAATGCCAAGATAAAGACAGAAAGTCCTATCTCCAACCACTTTGTTCTCTGAGACTCCTTTGACTCCATGGAAAGGCCAGCTTGCTCTGGACCATGAAGCTTGGGATGACTTTGTAAAACAGAAAGATCCAGGAATAGAACAGATCTTTCTAAAAGCGTTCCCTCCCCATTCTCTCACCATCCTACCCTGGGACCAAGAAAAAGTTACTGTAAGAATCTTAAGAAAGGGAAAATGTTATTATTATCAAAGCATGTTCATTTTTTCTTAATTTCATTGGATTGACAGCAAAGTCCTCATGCATATATGGGTGCCTTAAATTTGAAATGGTTTGGTAGCTTTGACTTCATGCAAGTGATGGGTATAATGATCTATTTGGGGGCTGAGAAAAAGTGAATCCTAATACTTTAGGAGAAAATATGAAATCCCTCCTTGGGGAAGCTCTGTTGAGAGACAGTGGCTGCCAATCCTGGAACAAAGGCCAACTACACATGGGATCGGAGAACTGGCCTCTGGTCTCAGCTCTCTTCCCAAGTCACTGCAAGGCCTCTCAACTCACAAGCCTTTCCTCGGTCTCAGTTTCCCATCTTCTCAGTTTCCTGGTTTTCCACAGACAACACCGCTCCCCAGGAATTCAGAAACACAAGTTTAAACCCCCTGAAACCTGGGTGTGAGTCTCAGCTCTCCCCCTGTCTAGCTGTGTGATCTTGGGCAAGTCACTCTACATCTCTGAGCTCCATTTCTAGGCAGCCTTAGGGTGGATGTGAGGATTTGCCAGCCTGGATGGGGCTTCTTCAGAGGATGTCTGCAGCAAACGCCTTAAAAGTGGAGGGGTCACCGAAGCAGGAGATACATACTTGGAGTTGTCTTATAAAAGGAATAATAACACGAATCTAGAAATTCTCCCACGACACACCCAACTACAGCTCTTTTTCCGGCATGACTCAGTTTCCAAGCCTCCATTATAGAGTGGAGCCTCCCTAGACTGAGCAATGTGAGAGAGACAAAACAGTTGAGAAGCAGAAGATGAAAGGTGTCCAGAAGCAGGAATGAAAACAATAATTGGGAAATCCGAGGAGGATTTAAAAGGGACTCAGTGAAGAGATTTCAGAATCTCAGATTTCCTCCAATTGCGAGTAGAGAATTACTACCGTGAGATTTTAAAAGCTTTTCTAACTTTCCCAAGTTTGTAATTTTGTCACTCATTGGCTGTTTCCCTGGTATGGTTAGCAGTTAAAAAAAAATCCTTAAACCAGAAAGTGTCTGTACTTCTAAGGAATAACTACGCGGCTGGAAGCTGGTGGCAGTGGCCTCTTGTCATCCTGCCGGAGTGGCCTGCAGATGAAGGTGTGTGAGTAGGAAAAGCAGCAGATGTGGAAAGAAGAGAGGAAATAGGAATCCGGCAAGATGACTATCATTTACTAGCCACTAATTAGGTCCTAGGCATCTGTCTCACGCATTTCCTCACTGAACAGTCCTATGAACTAAGTACTCCTATTATCGTCACTGTACATTTGAGGAAACAGAGATTTAGAAAAGGATAAAACAAGTAACTCACCTGAGGTTCTGGAAAAAACAAAAAACAAAAACCAAACAACCCCCCCCCCCAAAAAAAAACACCCTGCACACACACACACAAAATGTCAGAGCTCGGATATAAGCCTGAGACTTCAGACCCCATGGTGAGTCCTCAAGCCCATTCAATGCTTCCCGGGAGACAGTGAGGAGAAAAGACTAGGAAGAAAGGATCGGAGATGTTACTGAGGCAGTAGAAGGACCAGAGGATAATGAATGGAAGACTTAATCCCAGGCCTCGTGATGACAGCTTCAGGGTCCCTCCCCAGTTAGAGACTAGGTCCTAAGGGAACAATCTGGGACCATTTCACACATTCCTCCCACCAAGCAAGAAATGAAATTAACCCTCAGGCTGGACAGAATGATTTGAGCTCCTAAGCACCTAGAGGGGTCAGAGTTTGTATTCCTTGAACAGACTCTCTTCAGTTAAGGGGAGAAACCTATGAGAGTTTTTATTGTTGTTTGTTTGTGTTTGAATTGTGGTTCCAAACCATCTGGAGCTTTGCAGCTTTCCTGGAGAACCTCAAGAAATGTCCTAGACTATTCCCTCCAAAAAATGTGTGTGCACATATACACACAGAATTATGTATGTAATTTCAGGGGGTTCATACCGCACTCCAGCCAATCCACAGATAACCCAGGAGCCCATGGCCACAGTTTAAAATCTTTGAGGTCTAGGTGTGAGTCCTAACTCTCCCTCCGCCCAACTGTGTAATCATGGGCAAGTCACTGCACGTCTCTGAACTCCATTCTAGGGAGCCAGGGAGTGAGGATGAAGAATTGCCACTCTGGGTGATGCTAATTTTAGGCAATAATAATTCTGACCAGATCTTCTTTGGATTTAAACCAGCCCTCATCCATGGAAGGCTTGCCATCCAAAATTACATGAAGAAATGAAGAGGGAATCAGGGGTATTTCGCCACAGAAGCATGTGGGCTCCAAAATGGACTGAAACCGTTGTCATGGGAATGAAGAAGTAGGATTCATTCTGAATTATTCTGTAAGTGGCCCCAGAGGGGGGTACTGGTTGGGGTGTGGTGGGGAGGGAAGCAGCTCAGCCTGGTGTCAGAGTGGCATCACAGTTGAGCGGACACGGTTAAAGCCAGGCCGCCATTTACCAGGTAAGTTAGATAACGGTCATGGACGCTGAAACGGAAGTGACAACGGTATCTATCTCCTAGGATCTTGTTAAAAGTCAAATGAAGTAATGCACTTAACAAAGAGACACTTCAGTGGGTGTCAGCTTCTCTAATAGTCTCTGACCCTCGGTTTCTTTGTCTGTAAAATGGGGACATTATCTGTACCCGATCAGAAGGTCACTGTGAGATTTAAATCAGAAAATGCACATTAAACACCCTTAATACAGCACCTGACACATAATTAACTCCTCAGCAGGTGGGAAGTGCAATTAGGATTACAAAGTTTTCGTGACAAAAACCAATGGGAAGAGAGGACAGTAAAGGAAATGAACTTAACCTTTTATTTCAAAATGGAAGGCAAGGCCTTAAATGAAGGGGGGGAATCGGAGGGGGAGACGAACCACGAGAGACTATGGACTCTGAGAAACAAACTGAGGGCTCTAGAGGGGAGGGTGTGGGGGGATGGGTTAGCCTGGTGACGGGTATTAAAGAGGGCACGTATTGAATGGAGCACTGGGTGTTATACGCAAACAATGAATCATGGAACACTACATCAAAAACTAATGATGTAATGTATGGTGATTAACATAACATAATAAAATTAAATTTAAAAATAAAATAAAAATTTAAAAAATTTTAAAAAATGAAGGCAAGGCAAAAAAATATATATCTAAGAGCAGGGACTCAGAGCTAGACTTCCTGCATCTGGCACCTGAGAGCTGTGTGGCCTTGGGAAAGTTGCACAAAATAGGGATACGAGCATCTGCTAAGGAAAAATTGAATGAAGTGACCCATGAGAAGAGCTTGGCTCTGCACCAGCACATAATACGTGTTCAATAAATCCTGGTTTCTTCCATAATAAGTAAAGGTAACACAGAGATAGACCTTCTTATAACAAGTTCCTCTCCAGCAGTGCAGCCTTTAGTGGCTGCGAGTATTCTCTCTCCCCTGGAATTTATCAAGGACGAGAGAAATGAAATTACCAGGGATATTACAAAAGAGGGTAAAACATCAAGATGACCCCTTGTTCCCTTGCAATTCAATGTAAGATAGTTTGAGATTTAAATGGACTGAATGATAGATAACATTTTGAAAACTCCTTGCCCACCCTCCATCATTTTTCTAGTTGCTACCTTCTCTTCTGCCAGAAAATAGCCCTTCACCCTCACCCCATGCCATCGACAAAGAAAGTTTAGACCTTGGGTATCTAGCTTCCCTTCAGGTCACAACAACTAGTCCAGATTTTCTGTCTTCCTGCTGGATGAGGGGGTGCGTGCCAAAGCTTTTCAACATTAGATCACCCTTGCATTTCATCTTGATTTATAGTCTTCCTTCAAAACGTATCCCCCTTTCACTCACTCTTGTCTCTCCCCTCCGATTGTTGTCTTCTGAGCTTTCGTGAGTAATGTCTCATTGCCTCCTTCACAGAGTTAAAGAACTACCATTTTCTGGCTAATAAACATATAGAAAGACACTTAAACTCTTTGTTAATCAGAACAACAAAAGCATAAGATGACATTTTTTTTCCTGGGGAGATTGAAAAAGATGAAACAAATGGTCATCTCAAGTGCAGGGAGGATGTAGGAAAGCCGACGCCCCACGGATGGGAAAATAAATTGGCAAACCCTTTCCGGAAGACAATTTTGTGATGACTATTAAATTTAAAGGTGCACGTTTTCTTTCGGCCGAGCGCTTCTCCTTCTTGGTCACCCCCCTTGTGAGAGAAACACTGGCACAGACACTTAAGGAGACACTCACAACAAGGATGTCCCCTGCAAAGTACTTATGGTAATGAGATATTAGAACAACCTCAGTGTCCCTTAGTGGGCGATGGATACCATAAGTATCCATAGTATAAAATACTATACAGCAATTTAACATAATGATGCAGATCTACATGGACTGGAGAAGAAAGTGGTCCAATAGGTAACGTTAGGTGCATAAAACAAAATGCAGAAGGCTGCGTACACTAGGACAGAATTTTTTTAAAAATCCACACACAAAACAAAACTGCATTTTTCTGTATCTATACACACACATAACCAATAGAAAAAAGATGTGAAGAATGTTCATCTTCAACTAATAACAGTGATTATCTCAGAGGAAGGGCTGGGATTCAAGACAGGGAGTCAAAGAGCACATTTTCCTACTCATTTTATGTATCCCTAACAAAAATACATTAGTGCAGTATTTGTGCATTCTACCATAAATTACTAATATATTTTTAAGATGAATGAGTGATTTTCTGGCATTTCTAACTTCAAGACAGAAGCAGCTAAGGAAGAAGGGGAATCCCAACAGAGGGGTTTCAGAAACGAGGCAGAGGAGGGAAGAAGTCAGCTCGGATGCTGTTTGCAGGTTTCACTTTCATCCTAGCTTGTGGGTAGATGGAGGATGTGACCACAACGGAACCAAAATAGCTGAATTCCAAGATAAGCAGGCAGATGACAGATCAGATCGTTCCCACAGTCAGACAAAACCATGCTCGGGAGCATAGCCCTTTACCTCTTATCTGAGGAAACGTCACTGAGTCACTCATTTCCCACGTTGACTCCTGGAATGTTGACTGGAGGAACCAACCTTTGGACTCTTGGGGGGGGGGGGGAAGGGAAAGAGAAAACAAACTTCAGTAAACACCTGTCATTTTATTTTTGGTGCTTCACTGTCCCCTAAACTAACTTCTGTCATAAAAAAGAAAAGAAGAGCTAATTAAATTTTACTGAGCATTTAGTACATGCTGGACAGTGTTCCAAGTGATATACACGCATCCTCTCATTTAATCCTCAGAAAGAGACACAGGAGGTGTTATTATTAGTCCCATTTTACCAATGTGGAAGCCAAGGCCCAAGAGAGAAAATAACTTTCCCAGAGTCACACAACAGATAAGAAGCAGGACTTACACCCAGGCAGTCTGACACCAGAGCACACACATGACCCCCCCACCCATACTAGTCCCCTATGTTGTACTAACACAAGAACTGATTGATTTTTTTTTTACTCCACAGATGTCTGCTTTCTTCTACTTGATTATAAGCCCCATTAAGTAATATCTACCACTTGAGCACTTACTAACATGCCAGGCACTCACCTTCAGCCATCAGTTATACAACACTCCAACTCACCTGGGAATAAACCAAGGCCAGAGACCCCTGGCAAAAAGGAGTAGAACAGGGAACCAAGGCTGGGCAGTTCTCTCTAGCACCCCCATGGATGAGAATCATGCCTTATTTTTAGGGTATTCTCTGCCCTTGGGCCCTAGTAAATACGTAAAGAAGGCTTGAGGGATAGATGAAAGGTCACATGAATGAAAGAATTCTCCCTCTACTACAGAAAGCTAGAGTCAAGTGAGAACATCCCTCAAGGGGATCTACAAAGATCATTGTGCTTGGAATTAGGCCGAGACACCTAAGCACTAGCTCGCCTAGAATAGAAAGGCAAATATTCCAGAGATGTGCTACCAGGAAGAATTGCTCAAACAAATCAAGGTCAGTCCCAATCTCTCTCTCCCTACCTCCCTTTCTCTCTCAAAGCCACAAGAATGAATGAGCCACAAATGCTGTCCAATTTGTCCTAGGTGGGGCTCATGGCACACAGGAACCAAAAGTTATCTCTAATCATCTAATTCAACAACACTTTACTGTCCTCAATGTAGGAAATGAGGAAAAGAAAAAGAAAGCCAAGTGTCCACATACCTTTGGATGTAAGTAAGGCAGTGTTTCCAGAAGTCACCTCAGTGCTTCTCTCAGGGCCAATGGAGAGAAAGAAAGTTTCTGACTCTGGAAGAGAAAAAAAGTTCAATAATAGGGAGCAAAAAATAAGTGTTTGTGCTGAGTTGTGGGATTCAGGGCTATTTTTATAGTTGTCTTTGTGCTTTTTTATATATTTCAGGTTTTCTTCAAGGATTGCATGTAATTTTTAGGATCAAGGGGAGTAAACTACAAATGTTATATTTTAGGATGATTATTTTAAAGGCCAAAAGAATAAAAAATACATACAAAAATTGACTGGTTTATGGTTCATGGACTTTAGGTGACTACTCAGAATATAAAAGAATTAGCCAATTCAATATTGTCAGGCTATTTAAACTATCAAGGCCTTACTGAGGCAGCTGAGACACCTAAGAAAGCCTTCACGCTATCTCTTAATGGTTTTCCAATATTCTTACATCAGAATCAGAGGTTGAAACATGGTGGGAGCTTTGGTAAGCCCCGTAAGTAATGGAGCTAGTAACTCAGTGAGGTTCCAAGATGCAGGATCAAAAAGGATTGGGGGGAGGGAAAGGGGAGAAAAAAAGGAACACAATGGAAGGGAGGGAGGGAGGGAGGGAAAAAAAAAAAGGAAGGAAGAAATAAGGGTAGAACTAGTTCATCATCAAGGAATATTTTAAGACATCTAGAGGCCTTTCCTCAATGCCCAGGCAGAGACCCCTGGCAGACTGAAACTGGATTCTGACCCCGGGTGACATTTCCTGGTTCTTCAATAAATATCTCTAAGATTCCTGGAAGGTCGGGGCGCCTGGGTGGCTCAGTTGGTTAAGCGACTGCCTTCGGCTCAGGTCATGATCCTGGAGTCCCGGGATCGAGTCCCGCATCGGGCTCCCTGCTCAGCGGGGAGTCTGCTTCTCACTCTGACCCTCCCCCTCTCAAGCTCTCTCTCTCTCTCATTCTCTCAAATAAATAAATAAAATCTTAAAAAAAAAAAAAAGATTCCTGGAAAGTCAACTGGAGAACCAAAAAAAAAAAGGAAAAAATAGGGGAAAAAAGAAATGATAAAACAAAGGAACAGGTTTGTGAAACCACATCCTCACTGACACCCCCACACACAAACACATGTTATAAGCTGAATTATATTCCCCAAAATTCATATGTTGAAATCCTAACCCCCAATACCTGAGAATGTGGCCATATTTGGAGAAAGAGGTAATTAAGATAAAATGAGGTTATATGGATGGGCCCTAATTCGTTATGAGTGGTGTCCTTATAAGAAGATAAGTTTAGGTCACACCCATTCACAGAGGGAAAACCTCTGTGAAAACACAGGGAGAAGGTGACCATCTTAAGCCAAGGAAACAGTCCCCAGAAGAAATCAACCCTACTGACACTTTTATCTCAGACTTCTCGTGTCCAGAACTGTGAGAAAATAGATTTCTGTTGTTTAAGTCCCCCAGTCTGTGGCATTTGTTATGACAGTGTTAGCAAATCAGTATACACACACACACACACACACACACACACACACACACACTGAGACCCAAGAGCAAGTCTCTGGACTGCCCCACTCAGTAAAAAGAACCCTGTTTCAAGGGACCCAAGATACATCTGACCGGCAGAAGGGAAAGAATGGCCAAATGTACCAGGTACCTGCAGTGAGGATGGGCCCTTCCATGGAAAGCTCAGTGGTTGGAAGCACTGTGGTGACTTCAAAAAGAAAGGTTGATGTTGCTGGAGGGTATGTCACTGCCACTGTTGTGAGGGCAGTGGTGGTTCTTGTCTGAAGTCGTGTTCTGGTTGTGAGCTCAGGTGTTGTCATCAGAGCAGTGGTGGTAGTTGGGAGACGCGTTGTTGAGTGCCTGGTTGCTGGGGCTGTAACCAATGGAAGATACGTCTGGTACCAAGCAGAGACGGAGGAAAAGGGAAAGCATACAAATATATGTGGGATCTGTCCATTTCTCTCCATTTCTGCTGCCCTCACCTGGTCCACTGACCTGGACCACTGTAATGCCCATGGAAGTTGGGTTTCTTACCTCTACTCTTGGCCTTTCTGATCTGTTCTTCACACATTGGTTACAATAATCTTTTTAAATGACAAATAATTATGTCAGTACCCTGCTTAAAACTTTTTACTGGTCCTCCATGCCCTTGAGATAAAGGACCCAATCCCCAACCTTGGCCCACAAAACTCTATCTGATCTGGCTCTTTCTTTACAATCTCATTTCTCCACTCCACTCTTCTTGCTTTTCCCCAGCCCTCTGACCTTTCTTCATCTCTCTGAACAGTGACCTTACACTGGAGGGACTTCATACCTGTTGCTTCCTAGCCTCTCCCTTCATTAGGCTGACTCCTACTGAGCCCTCTTGTTGCAGCTAAAAGGACACTGCTGCAAGGAGGTCACCCATATTCGGCAATCGCAATTAGGTTTCTTGGTTTTGCACTTTACCTTGGTTTTCATACTTTACCTTCACAGCATTTATTGCATTTCATAACTGCACATTTTATCTGATGATTATGGTTTAACACCTGTTTCTCCCATGAAACTGTAAGCTCCATGAGGGGAAATCTGGTATTTACTTTGTTCTCTGCTACAGATCTAATACCTACCCCAGTGTCGGGCACATAATAGGTTTCCAAAAACATTGCATCAATGAGCAAATGAACAATTGCATCAAAAGTGAGCCCAAACATAAAATTTCAGTCAAGCAAGATGAAGAAGCTCTAGAGCTCTGCTGTACAACATCGTACCTGTAGTTAACAATAATATATTATACACTTGAAAATTTGCTGACTTAGAACTCATCTTAGACGTTTTTTCCACAATAAAATAAAATTAAAATCTAAAAAAAGTGTGCCCAAAGTATGCAACATGGGGTGAGAATATAGTCTCTTTCAGATATTAAAGATAAGTTTATGCCAACACCACTCACCCCTAACATTTGAATTTGGGTTCATCAGCCACTGTTATTCTATATGTGCTACCCTCTCTTAAATATGACAAATTTCAATTAACTCTAACAGATTCCAGTGAGCTTAGAAATGACCCATAGATATTGATTTCAACAAGTATTTTATAAAATAATAGCTGGTTATACAGGCTTGAAAAGAGAAAGCTTGGATTAGCATCATTTAACTTCAATAAAACTTCAATAAATCAGAAAAATACCTCTTTATCACCAAGCCCCGTTTTGAGAAAAATACACTAATGTGTATGAAAGTTCTCTAATGAGAAGCATCCATATAAATTATTCTCAAAGTTTATAGGGTGCCTGGGTGGCTCAGTTGGTTAAGTGACTGCCTTCAGCTCAGATCATGATCCCGGGGTCCTGGGATCAAGCCCCGCATCGGGCTCCCTGCTTGGCGGGAAGCCTGCTTCTCCCTCTCCCACTTGTGTTCCCTCTCTCGCTGTCTCTCTCTCTCTGTCAATTAAATAAATAAATAAATATAAATAATTAATTAATTAATTAATTAATTAATTCTCAAAGTTTAGAGTGCATTGGAGTCACCTGAGAATCTTGTTAAGTATGTGGCTATAAGCATATGACCTTGCCTCCCAAGATGCCTACCCAGTGAGGAACAAAGCACAAGAATCTTCCATCTTTGATGCAGGTTGAACACAGAGCTTACTCTGAGAGGCTCCATTCCAAACAAGCAGGAAAGCTGATTACTGTTAGCATAATTCAACCATAGGCTGCCTTCGATGCAGCTCAAATCTTTAAGAGTTGCACCCTATTCCAATTTCATCAAAAGCAACTAATAGTAACAGAAGGAAAGGCCACCTAAAAACTGTTATGACTGTCTCCAAATCTCACGCCCTTTCCCCTCTGCTGGAAGTCACAAACTATTGGCTGATGGACTGAAGCTGACCCATGGACACATTTTATTTCGTTTACATGGTAGTTCTTTTTTTAATCTTTGCCAACATGCAAAAATCAATGTCATGCCCATAAAAATTGGGAGATCCGAAAGCACTGTACATAAATTTCTGCAAAGTGGCAATCTCCTAGATAAGAATCAGATGCCCTCTGCACATTGACCCTGCAATTCCCTGCTTGTTTTCTCCATGTACCCTCCACTCATTCATTTCTAAGGTCTTCTTGGCCCCCATGGGCATTTGCTCCATCCTGTGGCTCCTCTAGCCATAGAGACACAGCTTAGATTTAATCTGCCCACTCATGCTTAAGCACCTACAGCCTCCCCAACACCACCCACTGAATCCATTCCCCATTAACTGTTGGATCCCTCCTTCCACAGACACAAGCCCCTTCGTGCACGCACCTCTCCTCAATTGCAGGCGAATGTTCTTCTTCACATCATTGAACCAGCCAGGGACCTCTACGCGGCAGCAGTACATACTGCTGTCATCTTCACTGGTGTTGAAGATGGTCAAGGAGACATTGCCTCTCCAGATACTGCCCTGAAGATCATATTTTGGTGACTTCCTGGACAGTACCCTCATCCCATCGGTGTGGAGAAGCTCCTGGCTGCATTTGGATTTGGGACACTCACCCTTGCCCCAGCACATGCTGTTCCTGCTGTGAGCCCAGGATGAGTACTTACAGGGCAAAGTCACCGTCTGACCCAAATACGCTCTCACGGTCTCTGGTACAGGTGAAGCTGTGAGGAAAGATGAGAAAAATAGACTGTGTGGTTCTAAAATCTCTCAAATATGCTACACAGTGTTTGTGTAGAACAATGCTTCCAGGATGATGAAAAGAGTTATAGTGTATATCTTTTTAGCCTAATTCTGATGTGCCCTTGGCTGCTGCTGAGTCCCTAACTCCACACCCTTTTGTCCCCTAACTGGAGACAGTTGACCCACATGAGTGTCT
The DNA here is from genome assembly GCF_011800145.1 of Mirounga leonina. Lineage (NCBI taxonomy): Eukaryota > Metazoa > Chordata > Mammalia > Carnivora > Phocidae > Mirounga > Mirounga leonina. The sequence continues at coordinate 3,179,308 of NW_023270231.1, forward strand.
GAACTCGTCTCCACAACAAGACGTTTTGGTTGATTTAAAAACTCTGATCTTGGGGCACCTGGGTGGCTCAGTCAGTTAAGCATCTGCCTTCGGTCAGGTCATGATCCCAGCCCACATCAGGCTCTCTGCTCAGCAGGGAGCCTGCTTCTCCCTCTCCCCTCTGCCCCTCCTCCCTGCTTGTGCTCTCTCTCTCTATCAAATAAATAAATAAAATCTTTTTAAAAAATAAAATAAAAATACCATTCAATAAACAAAAACATTGATCTTGAGTACCATTCAATAAACAAAAAAATTCTCCAATGAAAAGGCCAACTCTTTAATCCAATTCCACTAACTAATATGAGCAGATCCAAAACCAGCACCCTACCCACTGTATCTCAATAAGCAGTGAGCATGTACTACAGACCCAAATGCCTCAAATGGGACTCCCTCCACCCTCCAACCCAGAGAATGCTATGGCAGTAACATAGGCTTTTGAACTACATTCTATTTTCCTTCTCTTCTTTCAGTACTGGATACAGAAATTAGTTGCTCTGGACCATTTATTCATTGTTAGAGAATATGAAGTTAGGTGAAGTATGAAAACATTTTTAGTGTTAGAACTGGAAGGGACCACAGGAATTAGATAGAATGGCAGCTGTGACATACAGAAATGCTGGAAGTTTAGTCTTACCAAATTAGCTGTGTGAGATGGGAGGTATCACTATTTCTAAAATGAAGTAGTCATCTTTGCCAGCTTTGGCTGCTCATCAGAATGACCTGGGAGCTTGTTAAAAATGGAAATCTTATTGTCCAACCCTGAACCAGAATCTCTGAGGCCAAGACCCATGGAAGAAATATGCATAACCAAATTCTCCAAGTCATTCTGATGTCGTTTGCTACTCACAGTGTTTGAGGACCACTAGACAAGCTCTTCTAAGATAACTTCCATCTCTGAGAATCTGTGAAACATTTTCACTGCTGCAAATATCAAGCCCACTGGTTTAACAGAGTATCAGCAATTGTTTTAATTCCCCACCCCCAAAAAATGCTATTGAAGACAGGCTGAAGCTCCAGATCATCAGGACTCCATCCTGCTCCCACTGGGGTACATAGATCCTGCTTATTGTTTTCTCCAATGTAACTTCCTGTGAGACTCTCCATTCACTAATTTTGTGGACCCATTTGGCTCAGTTGTATAAGACATGGCCAGCAGTACCAGGTTCCTCTCTGACTCAGGTGTCAGGAATGTCCACATACCCTCTCTAGAAGAAGGTGAGCACAAACCCTAAGAGTCACCAAATTCAGACCAGCCTGGAGCCTTCCCTGAAATCACAGTTACTTCATTTTGTCGTAGTAGAAATGTTTCAATGATCGTAAATGCTCTGGAAGTCTCTTTTGCCCACCATGAAACAAGGAAAAATAAATAAGAAATTCATTGTCATCACCTTCACCTATATTAGCAACACAGAACATATGCTCCTAAAACTAGTAACTCCTACAATATGAGCTTGTCCTATATTTGGAAAATTAATAACAAATATGTGTAGGAACTATTTCTGCTGGAAATTGGACAGTTTATTTTTCCAGTATCATAGTATAGAAGGAGGCATCCTACTACTCAGGAGGAAAAGACCACATAGGGGCACCCGGGTGGCTCAGTCGTTAAGCGTCTGCCTTGGCTCAGATCATAATCCCAGGGTCCTGGGATCAAGCCCCTCATCGGGCTCCCTAATGGGCGGGAAGCCTACTTCTCCCACTCACACTCCCCCCGCTTGTGTTCCCTTTCTCGCTGTGTTTCTGTCAAATAAATAAATAAAATCTTTAAAAAAAAAAGACCAGATAGAAAAATTGACAGCAGACAAGACAGGCATAGATGAGGAAATGTGAGCAGCCGATAAATTTCACCTGGAAGACAGGCAAAATTTTAGAATGCCAGTGATATTAAGGTTGGCCAGACAGGGACTTAGGAAATGGCATAGACTACTGGAGTATACTGGAATAAAATAGGAGGTTAATTGGTAGAGCCACACTGTGGGACAATCTGGCAGTTTCCATTAATACTGAACATGCGTGTATCCTAGCTAAGTCTTAGCAATTTTGTGTTTTGTTATGCACCCTAGAAAAACACACTTGCAAAGGAAACCTATTTGTAAATGTTTGCTGCAGCTTTCATGTATATGTGAATGAAATGAACAATGTATGCATGGGGAATGGCAAAACTATGGCACACGCATTCCAAGGAATCATGAATGAATCATTCATTCCCTGTAACCATTCCAAGGTTAGTAAAAGTAGAGCAATCTATATCAGTTGACATGAAAACTCCAAGCCTTATTAATGTATGAAAAGGGCAAATTTATAACAATACATAAACATAAAAGCATCTGTTAACATAAATAAAACAGTTTGCTTTTTTCTTTTTTTTTTTTTTTTTTTTGTGGGCACAAACGAATGAAGGTAAATGCATAGAAAAGTGTCTGGTGGGATATACACCTAACTCATTGTACCAGTCACTTCCATGATCAGAGAAAAGGAACCGGGGCTGGAAGTAGTAGTCAAAGGGATTTTAGCTTTATAACGGCTATTATTTTTTCACCAAGAGTGTTTCTGTATCACTGATCTAATTAAAAATTAATATTAAAAAAAGGAAGCAGGCAATTTGGTGCAGCAGAAAAACACTCATTAGGCTTATGTTGTAAACCTCATTCTGCCAGTTACTGCTTTTGTGTTCTTGGAGGAAAGCCACAATAATCCTGCCCTCATTATCATCAAAAGACAAAGGGGATATATAATACTTGCTTCAGAAATAGTTCTGAGGTTCACATGAAATGAAGTATCAAATACCACATGAAATTAATGAAGTACTGGTACAAGAAACCAAGCATTTCAGAATTGAGAAATAGGATGAGAAGCTGTTCCTTACTGTTATAAAAATATCATGGAGTACAGGAATCATTGGCATCAAGTCAATTCCCCTCTTTGGAAATTACCCAGGATGGTAGGTGCAACGAAGGTTCTGGTGCCCGCTGGTTTCCTTCTCCAGTTAGTGACCTCAAGAAAGGTCCTTTACCAACTTGGGTTTCAGTTTCACCATTTACAGAATAAAGGGTTTCATTCCACATCTTTTTTTTTTTTTTAAGATTTTATTTATTATTTATTTGAAAGAGAGAGAGAGCACGCACACAAGCAGGGGGAGGAGGGGCAGAGGGAGAGGGACAAGTAGGCTCCCCCTGACACAGGGCTAGATCCCATGACCCTGGGCTGAAGGCAGTTGCTTAACCAACTGAGCCACCCAGGCGCCCCTTATTCCACATCTTTTAAGAGCATCTCCAGCCGTGATTGATCCTTGGTAATTCTGAGCAGTAGCTCTCTTCTAAATTGGTCATTTTAGAAAAGGCACAAATGAACAGCACCAACAGACCATTCTCCCAGGTGCAGCTTCCTTCAAGTAGGATTAGAGAAGGCCACACAATCAGTGTCCAGCCAGTAGCAGGGAATGTGGACCTAGACTCCAGCAACCTTCAGCATAATAAAACCTCCACACCTCAACGTACTCAGGACAAGATAAGGACCAGTGAAGACACAGATAAAGAAAGTAACAGGGACACCTTCATTCTGTGAACTCCTACAGAGTCTGGGAAGAAAGGCAATTAAATGATCACTTACTACAGGGAGATAAGTTCTCTGATAAATGACTCCATAGGAGATAGGAACTCAGAGCAGAAACACCTAAACCACTCCAAAGGCTCTGGGTGCTCAGGAAAAGCCTCACTTGGGTGGAGACCTGAGAATGCATATAGTTTCAGAGTAAAGAAAGGCAGAAAAAAATCAGCATGATAAAGTTTTGAAGGGTAAAGAGAACACATTTGTTTTCCTTGGAATGTGGGTGTTTTCTCACGCAGCATATTGGAAAGATCATGTGCAAATAACTATGAACTTTTAAAAGTGCTAAGGACATTAGATACTATCTAGTTCTAGAATCATGGATTGTTCAAACTGGTCTTACCAAATCCCTCATTTCATACATAGAAGAGCCAGAGCAATTTCAACAGGTTCCTAATGTTAATGGTTAGTGACCGAGACACAACTGCAGCTCAGTGTAGAGCATTTTGCCCTATGCTGCCAGGATGCAGAAGTCTAAGCTGGCCCAAATTGAGTGTGTACATCTGCATCGTCCAAAACCTGGAAACAATGCGCAGAAAAGAAACCTCACCTTGAAGCCTCATCCCCAGCAAAATAAAACAAACAAAAAGCAAACTATAACTCCTGAAAATCAAGAGGAAAAATAAGAATTATAATAAAAGCACTTGTAGAACAAATTCCCCAGGCTCCGACTATGCTAATAACACCTGCAGATGAAACTTCTTTTCCCCATTTCATCTGACCCCTTATTTTGTGTTTTTTCTTAAATGGTCATTTCTGATATGAACACAAATTATCCCACCCTAAAACTCCAAAACCAGTCACAGGATAAAATAACAAGGAAGGGGAGAGACCCTACAAAGAAGGAAGCCTGGAAGGAAGGAGGAATGAAGCAGGCTTCTGCTCTACTGAGGCCCGATCAGCCATGGGAATCCATCACAGGATGCCAAGCTATCCAGGGACTCCTGCATGGAAGGATTCAGAACACTTACTCAGAGAAAGCCGCCCAAGCTCAATCAGCAGCCAGAGAATAAGAGGCCCTTTGGACATTTTGATGGTTGGCAGGCCCCAGGAGTCTGTCTGTCTGTCCAAAGCCCATTTCTTATACTCCAGTGAATGCTGACAGGGCAGGACCATTTAGTTTCATTTCTCTTTCTGCCTCATAATCTTCCCTTTCCCCCTCCTGAATGGTCTCCCTCAATCTGGGATGTATGATAAAATGTGCTGAGCACTTTTCTCCTGGCCACTAGCCTATGTACAAATATGTGCATGGATAGTGCAGTTGCATCTGTATTCCTTTGTCCATGCATATCAAGGGATTTCCTACTTGTGTGTTAGCATCCATGCATGTGCTTGTGTGTATGTGCATGTGGGAGCTGTGCTCGAGCTACAGTCCTCCTGGCTACTGTGCAGCTCAGAATAAAATGCAATGAACTCTCCTCACTGGCAGCTGTTTACACATAGAATCCTCATAGGGGCCAAAGGAAAGTTAGCCTAGAATTTGCCTCTGCTCCATTTATCTGATTCACCTGGTTCTCCATCACTCAGATCTTTGGTTGCTTTACCCCATGGAAAAAGAAAAGCAGGACTGCAATCAACCATCACATAAGCCAAAATCACCATTAGAGTTTACTAGACAAGGAAAGAAGAATTCAATAGAAGAAGCATACTGTGGCCATTACAGGATGGGCTCAGGTATTAAAGAAACCCAAGTTCAGGACCCAATTCTACCACTTTTTAAGTGAAGCCACTTGATAGAGAAGAGCATAAAAGATAATTCATGAACCAGATTACAAGGCTTGACTCTGTAGATACAATGATCTATCCAAGACCACAGAACCAGTTAGGGAAGGAACCAAATCAACCAGATGTGTTTTCTAAAATAGACTTAGGGGCACCTGGATGATTCAGTCGGTTAGGCAACCAACTCTTGCTCTCAGTTCAGGTCTTGATCTCAGGGTTATGAGTTCAAGCCCCATTCTGGGCTCCATACTGGGCCTGGAGCCTACTTAGAAATTAATTAATTAATTAATTAGACTTAGATCATCATCACTGGTTATTGAATCCTTAGTTATATACCAGGCGCTCTGCTACATGATAAAGATATATTATTTAATTCTCACAACCATAAGAAATAGATAATATTTTTTCCCATTTAACACATGAGGAGACTGAGGCTTAAGGGAGCTACATAAATGACACTGACAGCTAAGAAGGTGTGAAAACAGGACTCAAGCCCAAGTCTCCCTGATCCCAAAGTCCATGCCCCTAATCACTACACCCTCCTTTGACCTGTGATCCTTAGGGTAATACAGACATGAGACCACCCATACCAGTGGCTGGCCAGATCCCACCCAGCCCAGAGAATGAATTTAAGGATTCACAAATGCTCTAGATTTTTAAAAAATCCTCATTTGATTGTAACCCACTAAATGAGCCTCAGACATTCAACATTGCTCATGGTAAAAGTATTGGTGAAAATACAAATATCGGATAAGACTCTGGACTCAGAGAAGCCAGAAAAACAAGGGGAAGGGATGAAAATAGAGGGACTCGGAGAAAACCTTCCCATTGAATACACATTGAATTGTGGAATCCTCTTCCTAGGGAACTGGGGGGTTTAATCTCTGGATAAACTGAATGGCCCTAATAAAAACTTACAGATATTGATATTTAGGTATCCCCCAACAATATCAACACAATTGTCCTTCAATAAAGTTACCAGTGCATAAGCCTCAATCTTATATGCAGCACTCCTAATTAGTTTTTAGTGTGTCACTTTAAATACAAATAGACAACCAAGGGTCTGAGACATGTGGGGAAAGTTTTCAGTATGAAAAAGATGACAACATCCAAGATGACTTTTTCTACTCACATGTATAGCAAATTGATAGGATGACTAGAAGCCCTAGGAGCTGGACAGGCAACGTTTCTCTCCACATGGCCTTTCCTCAAGGCATCTTGGGCTTCCTTACAGTACAGCTGTCTCAAAGTAAATGAATTTCTTACATAGTATTTGACTTTCTCAAAAATGAGTGTTCCAACAGGCTCAGGAAGAACCTGCAAAGGTTATGACCTAAACCTACATGTGATTCAGTATCATTTCTACTGCATTCTGTTGGTCAAAAAGTAAGTTATAAGGCCATCCCAGATTCAAGTAGAGGGAACAATACAAGGGTGTGAATATCAGGAAGTTCATTGGAGGTGAAGGGGAAGCATCTTTGCAGACTAGTTACCACAACAAGCAAACCAGGTTGGAGCAGAAGGGCAAAGGGATAAGGTTTGGGGTGGCAGTGGTAAATGTAACTGGTAGATAGTCTCATGCATTTGGGCATTTTGAAAATAGATTCAATAGGTCTTTGACAGAAAATGGTTGAATCATTGGGATGAATTTTGATAAACACTTGGAAAATTAAGAAAAGGAAAATGAGACAATTATTACAATGATGAAAGATAAAATATTATACAAGAAAGAATATGTAATTATAGTACATCTGCTCAATGTGAAAGATAGTTATACAGTCATGATAATGTAAACTCTGGCTACTAGTTTAACAAAAACTGTGATATGAATACATTGGGAAGATGGGCAGAGAGGAAGTGGAGGAGGAGTGCAAGAAAACCAAACCTTACTCACCCTTAGAGGAGGTCAATAGATGGTGATGAGAGTGATCAATCAAACAATACCAGTATAAGCACATTATTTGTAATATGGAAGGAAAAAAAAAAAAAAACAGAAAAAAAAACTCAGAAGAGTTTACATTTTATGGGAAAGAATAGGAAAGGAATTGACTATTTTTTCAGTTATGCCTTTTAGAATAATTTTACTTTTAAAAAATGCACATATTGAGCACTCCTAGCACCCAGATATTAGTTTCTAAATACCACTCTCCAATAGAAGGAACCAGGGCTCTTTGGGGAAATGGCTGATTCTAGGACTAGGGCAACAAATACTTCAAATGAATCTGGAGCATCTTATACTAGAAAGTATGAAAGTGCTGAATAAATAGATTGATGATAGATAATAGATAGATGATAGATAGATGATAGATGACAGATAGATAGATAGATAGATAGATAGATGATAGATAGATAGATAGATAGATAGATAGATAGATAGATAGATAGAT
>NW_023270231.1:3187071-3232290 GCF_011800145.1 Mirounga leonina
GATAGATAGATAGATAGATAGATAGATAGATAGATAGATAGATAGATAGAACCCACAATGGTGCAATTGTTAATGGGACACCGGAAACAACTAAAAGAGCTCTCAATGACCAAAGCTGGAACAACCTGAGCAAAAAAACAAACTAGTACTGGATTATAACCCAAAGTATAAAATAGATGTCTATACTGATACAGTGATTGAATCAATAAATAAGTGAGGGAGAGGAGGACTAATCTTCTGTCCAAAAGAATTCCGAATAATTTATGTAGAGACTTACCCTTAAAGGGAAGGTGGAACGTAACTCCCACTCCTTAAGTGTGGGCTGGACACAGTGACTTTCTCCCAAAACATCCAGCAAAGACAGAGAGAACAAAGATTACATTTAGAGTGGAGAGATCTGGCAAACGCTACCTCGAGCACATGATCAAGGTCAGCATCAAGAGAGAAGCCACGATGATGGTTTGCACCCTTGATATGTGGTGTAAATGGCACTTTACCTCTGTGGTAAAGTCTTCCTCCCAAGAAATATAATCCTAGTATAATCATGGGAAAAACATCAAACACAACCAAACTGAGTCACATTCTACAAAATATTTGACAAATACTTCTCAAAACCATCACAATCATATAAAACAAGGAAAGTCTGAAAAAATGTGAACAGCTCAGAGGAACCTAAGGAGATGTGACAACCAAATGTAATGTGGTATCCTAGATAGGCCCCTGGAAGGGAAAAAGGCTAGTAGGTGAAAACAAAGGAAATTTTGGACTTTGGTTAATAATAATGTATTAATATCGGTTTATTAATTATTACAAATACACCATTTCCACAGCGTAAAATGTTAACAATAGGGGAAACTGGGTTTAAGGTGTATGAGAACTCTCTATTCTATCTTCATCATTTTTCTGTAAATCTAAAGCTATTCTAAAACAAAGATTTTCCTAGTGCACATATTCTTTTATTTTAGAAATGCAAATGTTAATTTAGTACCTGGAAAGGGTCACACACTGGAAAGAGAGACTGAGACTAAGCTTGGTTATCTTCTCTTCCTAAGTTAAGGTCCCTGGACAGTCTTTAGGGAATTCACAAACATCCTAATATTGGATGCTCAATTTGTATTACTGTATTAAAGCATATTATTCTTGAGAGAGGGCCATAGCAGTTTTTGGTAATTCATGTCTTTGCCATCTTCCTCTGCATATGGAGGTTTGTGTCTGGAGAGCCAGTCCTCCCTCATTCTCAGTAAGTGCAGTTTAGATGGCATTGATTTCATTCATGGCCATGCTGTTTAGATCAAGGATGAACAGTTGATCCAAATAAAGTCAAGGATACATAATCTTGACACATTTCCTGGAACTTTTGAGAGGTAGGAACACTCCCTATTTTTCACAGATTTTTCAGCTGTGAGGATATGAGCCTGAATCCAAAGATATCCATTATGTCACCAATGGGTGAAGACTGCCTGATGAGAGAACCAATCAGGCAGAAGGTAAGTGGAGAAATAGAGAATCCTAGGTCCTTGACAAAGTTTGAACCCCTGAAACAAGACACATCAATGTGCCGATAAATTTCCTTTTGAGTTTAAACCAATTTGTGTAGGGTCTTCAGTCATTTGGAATCAAAAGACCCCATGTTCTTAAACCTAGAAAGACTTCTATATAGTGGTAATTCAGCTGAATGACTAAAGTTTTTCCAATATATAAGAGTTTACACAATTATCTGGCCCAGGTACCTGCTTCACCCTAACCTTTCAATCATTCAGCAAGTGGCTTGTCAATCTATTATACTTTAGGCATGTGGGAATTCTGCTAGGCTCTGGGGATAAAGACAAATAAGGCATAGATCCTACTCATAAGGACCTGACAGTTTCAAATTTTAAGCAAAAGAGGTATTATTTAAATTACTATTTAAAGATAAGGCTATTGGAGGCCAGAGAAGATAAAAGACTGTTAAGTCATATGAAGGAAATAGAATCCAGGTTTTCTAATAAAAAGTTTTTTATGTTAAACAATATTTCCTTTCTGATAAATGAAGTTAAATGTAATCCCACTCATTCATTTTTATTCATTCATTTCTTCATCAGATATAGCAGGGATCAGCAAACTGTGGCCTATGGACCAGATCCAGCCCACCACCCATCTTTGTAAATAAAGTTTTATTGCAACACAGCCATACCCATATGTTTACATATGGTCTATGGCTGCTTTCACACTACAATGGCAGAGTTAAGTAAATGCAACAGACACTGCATGGTCCACAAAGCCAAAGATATTTACTATCTGGTCTTAATACAAAGAGTTCACCAACCTTTGAACTACATATTGAATTCATGCTATGTGCCATGCACTGTGCTAAACACTAAGACAGGAATATTAGACCAGTCATTCTTGTCCTCAATAACTCACAGGCTAGTGCCTCCTAGTGGGAGACAAGCAAGTTAACAGACAATATAGCATGTTTTGATAGGGAAAGGACAGAACAAACAGTATGGGAGTGTTGAGAGAAGATTCCTAGCCCAGTCTTGAAGATGGGAGAAGAGAATCAAGGACACTTTTTAAATATAGACCTCAAGGACAATGGAGAGGGTTGGGATGTCATGGAAAGAATTTCAGGCAGAGTAAAGAGAGTGTAAAATCTCAGTGGTGGTAACAGTGAGGTATTTTGGACTAACCAAAGAATTTCAGCTTCACAGGTCTTTATTATAGTATTTAAAATAAATGTGGAACTGGGGTGCCTGGAGGGCCCAGTCAGTTAAGCATCTGACTCTAGATTTCTCACAACCATCTCAGGGTTGTGAGATTGAGCCCCAAAGTGGGCCCTGCACTGGGCGTGGAGCCTGCTTAAGATTCTCTCTCTCCCTACTCCCCCTGCCCCTCCCCCTCCCTCTCTCCCTCTTAAAAAAAAGTAAATGTGGAACTTAAATGTTCACACACACACACACACACACACAAGCAAATGAAGAAACAGAATAAAACAGTGCTATGTGGGTTGCCGGGGTGGCTCAGTTGGTTAATCGGCTGCCTTCGGCTCAGGTCATGACCCCAGGATCCTGGGATCGAGTCCCGCATTGGGTTCCCGGCTTGGTGGGGAGTCTGCTTATCCCTCTGCCCCTCCCCCCAACTCATTCTCTCTCTCTCTCTCGCAAATATAAATAAATAAAATCTTTAAAAAAGAAGAAGAAGAAAAACAGGGCTATGTGTAGACCAACACTGAGACAATGTAGTGATCTGAGGATTATGATGTGTGTGTGTGTGTGTGTGTGTGTAAATTTCTCTTTGGCTGGATGTCAAATCAGGAGGGAAGAAATGGAAGGGCCTTGTGAGAAGGCTGGAACACAGACCAGGGGCAGATCATGAAGGGCCTGATAAGCCACATGAAGGAGGGCACTGTCTGAGGGCAAAGAGGAATCCATCTTCTATGGATGATTACTGAGCTTGTCAGTAAACCCATAAAATAAAGAATTCCACAATTGGGAGCATTTTCATCAAAATGTGCCTAGAACTAACTAGTTGTAAGATCTCTATATCTCCTCCAGCTTTGGCAGGTTAAGACTTAGGTCAGGAAATGACTTCAACCTGGGAGGGAGCTATTTTCTGAGTTCTTTTACTGGGGGTAGAAGAGTAGCCTCCCTTGCTTATTATCAACCATGGGAGTCCATTTAGCAAGCTTCCTCTCACTCTATGACCCCTGCATCAGCTTCTTTATTTTTTGTGATTTCCTGTGGAATGAGAAATCACACTACCTGGGTTCCATCTTGACCACATACCAGCTGTGTGGTTATAAGCAAATTACTCAATGTCTCTGTGCTTAATTACCCTTCTATAAAATGGAGATAGTAGTACCTACATCTTGGATTGCTGTGAGCACTAAATGAGATGGTCTATGGGAAGCATTTAGCAGAGTGCCATGCAAATAGTGAACCCCCAACAAATAGTTATTATTCAAGTAGTATTATTCAGGGAGAGTTAGAAGAACACAAAAGACAGAATGACCTATTATAGTGGACATATCTTGTAGTTACCTGCTCTGCATCCCTTCCTCTGTGGAACCAACCCTTTTTCAATCTATATGGATCCAGTCTGGCATATAGTAGGGTAGCCATATGCCTTAGGTATAACCATTCATTTTAACCCATTCCCTTGTGGGGATTGATACAAGGCAAAGAAAATAGACTGGTTTACTTGGAGAAGTTGGTTCAGTCAGAGACATGGAGAACCATGGAATCTTGGAATCTTAGGGGAAAAAAAGGCAAGTAAAGGATCACTAATTTACCCATCGATACAAAGCTTGATATATGTGGTCACACTTCTGCTTGCATACTTCCTTCCAAGTAGTCCATTCTACTTCTGTGTAGCCCCAGTTGTTAGGGAAAATAGAAAGGAATTAATAGTCACGAAATTGCGGCTATGTGTTAAGCACTGTGCTAGGTGTTGTTCACATATTATCTCAACACATCTGTAAAAAAAATTATCTTTTGCACTACACGTACAAGGAAAGAGGGATTAGAAGATATGTAAAATTTAACTTAAAATATAGCTGTTATTCTCTAGTATGTTAGAGCTTATTTGAGGACAAGAACAGAGGTTCACTAATGTTGCCCCAAAGAAGAGCTGACTCATGACACGGGCACACATGGCCCGGAATCAGTACCCCATCAGGAATCTCCAAGGCATCACTTGCTCTACTCTTCTCTTGGGTATCTCTGCCTCTCTCTGAACTTCTCCCCATGACTAGCTTCCTCATGATTTCAACTCGCTCATGGTCTGTATCAAATATTCCATCCCCAAATCCTCTCTGTGACCCTCAACTCAGCTCTCTGAGCTCACTGACTCATTCTCTCAATTCTAAATTCCAGATTTCTGAAAGAGAACTCCAGTCCCTCCAGTTCTCATTTTCCATGGTAGGCCCAAGCTATAGTTCGTTGGCAGATCAGTAGTTGGCTACCCTAGGATCAGCCTTGTCCATGGGGAGAAAGATCCTGTGCAGAACTCAATCATCCCATTTGCAATTTGGGAAATGGGAGCTATGAATGAGGTATAGTCCCTCAGAAGTGGCTGAGGTAGACAGGCAATAAATAAGAACTCTAATACAAATAAGAATGTGCATATGAGTTGGTCACCAAAATAGTCCATTGAATCACTTGGGAATCCATTCAACTGTGAGTAACAGAAAATCCAATTAACAGAAGCCTTAGCATTTAGGGTATTTTTTTTTTCCCCTCTCATAACAAGAAGTCTGGATGCAGGTAACCCAGGGATTAAAAAATATCATCAAGGACTTGGGCCCAGGTTGGTTTGTCACAACATGATCACAGGACGACTGATATACTTCCAAACATCAAATTCATCTTTGGGAAGGGGAAAGGAGAATCATAGAGGCTTTTACATCATTATTCCTTGACTTTTATTTGGGAAGGGAAGCCCTTCTAAGCAAATTTCCCCTAATAACTTATTATCTAGAATGAGGCCACCAGTCAACTCTCAAATCCATCCTATGACATATTTATGACTGGTTTAGAACAATTAGGTCCATGTGCTGAGCTTGGGGTAGGGACCTGGGGTCTCTGAGATCAAGAGATGGAATATTCTGGTTTCCTGAAAAAATTAAAGAAGGATATTAAGAGAAGGAAAGGCTGTTCGTTGAGCAACAGACAGTATCTTTTTTAACAGAGCATTCCTCCCGGACAAGGGACCATGTATACACACACCTTGCAGCTGGACCCATGCCAGGCATCTGACATATAGCTAGTTCTTGTTGAGTGAATGAAGGAATGAATTAATTAATTACTATTTTGACTCATTAAAGGGATAAACTAATAACAAAGAAGAAAGAAGACTAGGGTGGCTGTCCGGAGATGCAAATATTTCAGAAATCTCCATGAGAACTTTGTCTTACCTCTCTGAATCTCAATTTCTTCATCTGTAAAATAGGATTGAATAATCTTTTCACCATAAAGTTGATTTGGGGATTAAATGAGACCATTCCAAAGTACTTGGAATCATAAAGAATTAGGAAGATATTGGTTTGATTTATAAGCTATGGAAACAAAGATAGGAGGAAGCTGGCATAAGTCAATTGGCCTTTGAAGTCATCCTCACAAATAGAAAAGGAGAAATGGTGCCTGGGTGGATACATGTTCTGACTGGTTCAAGAAGTCATTGTTACATGGATTTTACCCTCTAAAGATAAAAGAGAGTTTCTATCTGAATAATATGGAAAGTGCTGAAATCCTGGAAACCCAACTCTTGTTTTTCTGATAAAACCAAAACTTGGATTAAGAAATTGAAAGTGGAAGAATTAGATGTAAAAAAAGAAAAAGTACATCATTCAATTTCCCTGGGGCTATCCTAGTTGGCTCAAATATAAAGAAATCATTATTTCCAGGTCACATTATATTGCGGAACCTCAGATAAAAATAACTGGCGGCTTTGGACAGTTGAGTTCAAGTTGATTTCATATAGCTTAGTGATAGTTTTTGCTACAGATATTTCAGTTATCTTCCAGGCCTATGGTGGAGTAGCATGCCCACTCTCAGGATGTTAGATATGGCCACATCACTTGATTTGGCCAGTGCCTGTGGGCAGAAGTGTCATGAGTCATTTGTAGGTGGGAGTCTATATGAATTTGCATACAATTCACTGTTTTCCCTTCCCCCTGACAGAGCAACTGGCTCTAAATAGTGTAAGTTCCACAATCCTGGGCCCCTGAGTGAGAATGACATTAAGCAGGAACCCCTCCCCCAATGACATTCACTGAAAGCCAACAAAAACAAAAACAAATTTTTATTGTTCTAAACCAGTAAATTATTTGTTTAACTGCAGCATCATATAACATATCCTAATATCACCTGAGCTCTATGGAAACAGCAATGAGGAGTGGTAAAAAACATTCAAGTGAGACAGTCCACAATCAGAGGCTCTGACACTTACTAGCTGCATGGCTACCATTTAATCCTCTGTAGCTTTGCTCTTGTTCCTGTATCAGTCTAGATCTGTGGTTCTCAGATTTGGCTACACTTAAAATCACAAGAGAAACTTTTCTTAAGTAAATAAATAAATAAATAAATAAATATTTTTTAAATATATTTTTTTAAGATTTTATTTATTTATTTGGCAGAGAGAGACACAGCGAGAGAGGGAACACAAGCAGGGGGAGTGGGAGAGGGAGAAGCAGGCTTCCCACAAAGCAGGGAGCCCGATGCGGGGCTCAATCCTAGGGCCCTGGGACCATGACCTGAGCCGAAGGCAGACGCCCAATGACTAAGCCACCCAGGCGCCCCTATTTTTTTATTTATTTATTTGAGAAAGTGAGAGCAAGAGAGCATGAGCCGGGGGGCAGCAGGGGGAGAAGCAGAGGGAAAGGGAGAAGCAGAGTCCCTACTGAGTAGGGAGCCCAACATGGGGCTCGATCCCAGGACCCTGGGAAAATGCCCTGAGCCATAGGCAGACACTTAACTGACTTAGCCACCCAGGTGCCCCACAGAAACTTCTGAAAAATAAGCCCAAGTTCTACCCCAAACATTGCAATTTTATTGGTCTTAAGTGGAACCTAGACATTAATATTTTTTTAAGCTCAAATGTGCAGCTAGGTTTGAGACCTACATGTCTAGGCTTCCTTAATTTTACATAACTGGTTCATCTTTCAACAGTCAGACTGAATCTTCTACAAAAAGTCTTCCTGAATTCAAAGGTCTCACTTGAGCTTTGGTGGCAAGTTGGGCACACCTTATCTCTGTAATTAGAACATCGTAGTAAGGTTATCCATGTCCAGATGTACTTTCTAAATGGAGTGTTAGATCTCCCAGAACACAGGGACTGTACTAGAATCTTCTTGTGCTGGCACCTCATGTCATACTATGTATCAAAGTGTGTCCCCAATAAATGATTATTTAAGCAGAGAAAAGACCACTTGATGAAAATTAAGAAACCATTGGTTGTCCTTGAGAAAACAGCTCTAAGAGAAGGGTGGAAGAAATAAGTAATCATTCTACATTGAGAAGTGGATGTGAAGGTAAGTTTGGTTATCTATTTGAGGATGTTGTCTTGACACAAGAAACCGAAAGATAAATGATGGTGGTCCAGAGAATGGGTTATTTTTAGGATGGGCAAAAAGCAGGTTTTATAGCATTGGAAAAGATACCATTCAAAGGGGGAAATGTGTTTCTGGAGAAGAGTTTAATTTTTGTTAGTCAAAGATTCAGAAATAGAAGAAGGAGATGGGGGGCGCGGGGAGCACTGGTGTACAAAATGTCAAGAGTGGTTATTTCTATATGGTGAGATCTGGGTGGGATGTTTTCTTTCATTTCCAGCAGATGCTCAATAAGTATTTGTTCAATGAATAAATTCTCTTTGTGTGAGTGAGCGTGTGTGTTGCTTCACAGGTGCAGAGTGGAGTTCAACATACAGTTTAAGACAAAACATCTTCATGGTCTGTTGTACCTCCTCCTATTTTCTCTGATATCTGCATAACTATGCCAGCCTTTCTTTAATGTACTGAATAAATGTCACTGCATATGTAAGTATCCTTGAAAGATGCAGAGTAATGCTTTGTATGTTATTTTTTACAAAACATCTTGCTATAGATCTCATTCTGCTTCTCTCTCTTTTTTTTTTTTTTACTTAACCCTATGTTCTTAAGATCTGTGTTACTATATGTACATTAATCTTATAGTTTCTAATTGGTGAATATACCCTTGTAGGTATATCCCCTGTTATACTCATATATTCTCTTAATGATGACTACCTAGTTTGCCTCCAACTCTTCACTAACACACACACACACACACACAAAAAAAAAATATTTCAATGAACAATCTCTTACATATCCCTACATGGACCAGAGAAAGGATTTCTTAGGGGTAGATATCCAGGAAAGGGATTGTTAAACCATAGGCTAGCCACACACTTAATTTTCATAAGTACTGCCAAATCTCTCTCTAAAACACCTGACCAGTTTTACTCCTACCAGTTGTGCATGAGAGTCTTGTTTGTTTCCCCACATCCTTGCTAACAATATCCCTCCTTTTTTTTTCTTTTTTTTTTTAAAGCAGGTCACAGATCCATACTAGAGAGTCATTTATTAATGGTCTAACCAGAAGAAATAAAATGGAAATCTGGAGAAAAACAAAGGTGCCACCAACAAAGGGAGACTTTTTCTCCTCCACAACAGAAACAAATTCTGAACCTCCCATAACCTGAGCTAAAGAACCAAGATTTGCACATCCAGGCAAACATCTGGGTGGCTCTGGGCCCTGCTCAGAAGCAGCTGGCTTCAGCAAGGGGAGAATAACCATATCCCTCTTTATAATTTTTGCCAAGCTGATGAATGTAATGAGCTACTTTGTTCTCTTTAGATTTCTTTTACTACTATGAGTTTAGTCATCTCTTCACATACTGGTTAACTGTTTATGTTTCTCCTTTAGTGAACAGAATTCTCTTATCTTTGCCTATTTTTCTAGTGTGTGTGTGTGTGTGTGTGTGTGTGTGTAACGTCATCTCTAAACATTAAAAGCAATTTTTTCTGCTCCATCATCCCTCTACCAATTTTGTCCATTGAATACTTCACTCAACTGAAATCCTTAATAATGATTTACTAAAATATATCAAGCTTTATCTTTATGACTTCTACTTAGGGGGACTTTTATTTGAGGGTTTTTTTCCACTCCAAGATTACTACAATATTTGTGTATAGCTTTACCACTAATTTTATAGTTTGGTTTTGCAATTGGTCTCTAACTGGTCTCCCTCTGGATCTCCATTATATATGATATGAGGTAGAAATCTAACTTTATTTTTTCTACGTAATAAGCTAGTTTTCTTATTACTTTCTCCTAAAACTCCAGCCTTTCTTCACTGGTTGGTGATGCTATCTCTATCGTATGCCATGTAGAATATTAGGCAGATAAATATATGTGAATATGTGTGTGTTCTTTGTTATTTATTCTGTTGCATTTGGGCTTTTTGTTGGTGTTCTTGTTCTTGTGCCCTTATCACATTATTTAATATGATGGCTTGGTAACAGGATTTAATATTAAGAGGAGTGGTTTTGATCACTCCCATTACTTCAGTTTTATTTTTATTTATTATTATTATTTGCTATTTTTTATTTTATACTTCCATGAAAATTCTAGAATCAATTGTTGAGTGCTTAAAAAGATCCCGTTAAGAGGATGGGGAGGGCGCAGTGAAGGTAGTCAGAAGGCACAAACTTCCGGTTATAAGATAAATAAGTTCTGGGATATAATGTACAGCATGGTCACTGAAGCTACTAATACTGTACTGTATACCTGAAAATTGCTGAAAGAGTAGATCTTAAAAGTTCTCATCAAAAGAAAAAAATTGTAGCTACATGAGGTGATGGATGTTGACAAAACTTATTATGGTCATCATTTTGCAATATATACACATACCAGCTTATCATGTTGTAAACCTAAAACTAATACAATCTTATGTCAGTTATATCTCAATAAAACTTGAAAAAAAAGACCCTGTTGAATTTTTATTGGAATTGGCTTAAATGACCTGATTTTTTAAAAAAGAATTGATATCTTTACAAATGTTAAATCATTCCGTTCATTAACTTAGCACATCAGGTTGTCTTGTGTTCCTTAATAGAGTTTTCATTTTTTTTTCATAAAGGTCTTGTGCAGGGCACCTGGGTGGCTCAATTGGTTAAGCGACTGCCTTCGGCTCAGGTCATGATCCCAGAGTCCTGGGATCGAGTCCCACATCGGGCTCCCGGCTCAGCGGGGAGCCTGCTTCTCCCTCTGACCCTCTCGTCTCTCATGCTGTTTCTCTCTCTCTTGCTCCCTAATAAATAAATAAATAAAATCTTTAAAAAAAAAAAAAAGGTCTGGGCACGTGGGTGGCTCAGTTGGTCAAGCGACTGCCTTCGGCTGGGGTCATGATCCTGGAGTCCCGGGATCGAGTTCCGCATCGGGCTCCCTGCTCAGCAGGGAGTCTGCTTCTCCCTCTAACCCTCTTCCCTCTCATGCTCTCTGTCCCTCATTCTCTCTCGCAAATAAATAAAAAAATCTAAAAAATAAATAAATAAATTAATTAATTAATTAATTAATTAATTAATTAAATAAAAGGTCTTGTGCATCTTTAATTACTACATACTGTATGCTTTTTCTTGCTAATGTCATTTATGCCTTATTTTTATATTTTCCAGACAATTATTGCTGAGATAGAGATTGCTGTTGACAGCTACTTTCTACTTTGTATTCAATTAACATGGATTACTTTTTTAAAAAATTTATGAAACAAAAAGAGGGAAAAAGAGTAATATGAAAAGTTTGCCTTTGTAGGAAAAATGCTATTTTTTCCTCTAAAACAGGAAGGAAGGAAGGAAACAAGAAAGGTTAAAGATAGAGAAAAATGTAATGGATTAAGTGAAGGAAGTTGAACAGATCATTTCTTGAATTGAAATAGTCCTGAGAGGTTTAAACCACATCCCCTAAAGAAAGAAAATATTTTTATGTTAGAAAACCCAGTCCAGTCATGGTGATCAAGGAGTTAGTAGGGAAACAACTCTTTTCAAAAAGACTTACAGAAGCCCAAAATTGAAGGACTAGACCTTCAAAGGAAAAGAAAACAAGATCAAAATGAAATCTAAACATTATATTCTCCACCTACTTCCCCATCTATAAAATGAGGAGACCGAACTAAATGATATCTAAACTTCCTTCTACCTCAAGTTTCTGAAAATATTCCTTTAGAAAATGAAGCATTGGGAGTGGAAAAATAATTTTAAGTGTGAATTAATCTCCTCTACTGCCTCTCCCCTTCTACCGTTTTCTCTGGCAAAGAGAATTTTGAGAAGAATTATTCTCTATGGGAACTCAAGGGGAGTAAGTGTAGTTTATGTGACTGAACAGAGACAATTTGGGACTGGCTGCTTTTAAAGAGGAACTGGATTATTTTTATCACTGTCATTTTGGTGGATTACTGAATTGGCCCTTCCCTGCCATCAGCTCTACCCCCACTCTAATATTGAAGCTCTTTTCTTTTTTTTTCTCTCTTTTTTTTTTATTATGTTATGTTAGTCACCATACATTACATCATTAGTTTTTGGTGTAGCGTTCCATGATTCATTGTTTGCTATAACACCCAGTGCTCCATGCAGAACGTGCCCTCTTTAATACCCATCACCAGGCTAACCCATCCCCCCACCCACACCCCTCTAGAACCCTCAGTTTGTTTCTCAAAGTCCATAGTCTCTCATGGTTCATCTCCCCCTCCAATATCCCCCCCCTTCATTTTTCCCTTCCTGCTATCTTTTTTTTTTTTTAACATATAATGTATTATTTGTTTCAGAGGTACAGGTCTGTGATTCATCAGTCTTACAAAATTCACAGTGCTCACCATAGCATATACCCTCCCCAATGTCTATCATCCAGCCACCCCATCCCTCCCACCCCCTACCACTCCAGCAACCCTCAGTTTGTTTCCTGAGATTAAGAATTCCTCATATCAGTGAGGTCATATGATACATGTCTTTCTCTGATTGACTTATTTCACTTAGCATAATACCCTCTAGTTCCATCCACGTCATTGCAAATGGCAAGATTTCAGAGTTTTTTGATGGCTGCATAATATTCCATTGTATATATATCACATCTTCTTTATCCATTCATCTGTTGATGGACATCTTGGCTCTTTCCACAGTTTGGCTATTGTGGACATTGCTGCTATAAACATCGGGGTGCACGTACCCCTTCGGATCCCTACATTTGTATCTTTGGGGTAAATACCCAGTAGTGCAATTGCTGGGTTGTATGGTAGCTCTGGAAAACAGTATGGAGGTTCCTCAAAAAGTTGAAGCTCTTTTCAACTGGCTCCATGCATTTTAAAGGTTTTTCTCACTTGGGCAGAGAAGACGAAGTGGGAGAAGTGAAACTTCTGGAGTTGCATTGTTAAAGAAAACGTTCTTCTCAGACTCTTTGCTGCCAAATTTTTACTCCAAGTTCCTCTTTTGTGAGGTAGGAGGGATTTTTTTCATATTCAAAAAAAATATTTGAGACAACGTACAAAACCTACCACCTGAGTGTCTTACATAACAGCTATTTCTTCACTCAGATGTGTTCTGTTTCTCATTTCCACAGCGAGCCCAGTCCCCTCACCAACATCTCTAGGGTAACTTGGAAAGAAATCAAAGTCATGCTTTTGAAGAACGGCAAATCTGAAAATCAAACAATTCATCTCAAAATGCAAAAGTACATTTTGCAAATAGGTGGAGATACAAATACATTCTTAAAAATGAATAAGAGATTATTGCTAATAATAGCACAAAATTGAATGTAACCAATTGCCATGTGCCATCAATATAAAAATTCATACTGCATCATCAATATAAAGATTCAGCCACCTCTGAAAAGAATATTGGAGGTGTATATTTATTGTTGTGAAAAGATCTTCAGGATAGAAGTGAGGAAAATGATCTTCATGATTGAATGTGGTAATCAAGACACAAAAGATTACATACAATCTTAACTGTCTTTGTAGGAAAAAAAACACACACACATATAGAAGCCTGCACAATGATATAAAAATCATGAACAATGGTCCCCTCTGAGCAGAGGAAACAGGCAATTTTGGGCTCCTTTTTCTTTACGTATCTATATTTTTAAATTCTGTGTAACAATTAATTTATATTCTCACATTAAAACAAAAGATCCAAAGAGAAAGAAAACATAAAAAATGAAAAGGCAATGAACGCCAGATATCTATGTCTTAGTCTTAGCAAGTCCAAAGTTTAATGGCAGAGAAGTTTGAGTAAAGCACCGAACTTTCCTTGTGCCTTAATTTCTTATCTGTAAGGTAGGAAAAGTTGCCTTCCTCTGGTACAGAGTTTTTGTTATGCATCAAATCTTCCTGCAAAACATCTTCCTGCAAAAAATTAGCACTAAGTTAAACGTACACTTGCCAAAGACACAGTAATTCCACTCTTAGGTATTTACCCAAGAGAAATAAAAATCTGTCTACACAAGTACATAAGTGCCTGTAATATTCCCAGTAATCAAAAACTGGAATGTTCGCAAAACAAAATGCTAGTCGGCAATAAAAAAGAGGAAACTACCGATACATACAACAACATCGATGAAACTCAAAAACATGAGGTTAGGTGAAAAATCTACACACAAAAGACTATATACTGTGTCATCTGTATGAGATTCTAAAACAAGGCAAAACTGTAGAGATAAGGAAACAGATCAGTAGTTGCTTGGGGCTGGAGAGGAAGGGAGGGGACTGCCTGTGAAGAGGTCCATGGGAACTCGCTGGAGTGATGGAAAGCTCTGTATCTTGAATGTGGTGGTGGTTACATAAACGTACATATTTGCCAATAGGATATATGGTTAAAATGAGTGAATTTTATTATATGTAAATTATACCTTCATTTAGCTGCTTTTAAAAGCACAGAGCAGAACTTAAGGGGAAACACTATCCAGCCAAGTATGTAAAAATACATTGTAAAATGTAAAGCCCTATGGAAATGTAAGGGATTTTTCTTAAGTTTATTTCTCTTAAAACTAAAAAAAGCACAAAGAAACTACCTTGGAATATATTCAGCTAATGACAATTTCCCTTTGATAAATGGGGGAGTGGGTGTAAGCAAAGAGAAAAAAGAATAATTGTTGTCTGTTCCTTTTTCTTTTCAGCAGTGTTAAATTTTCCATAACAGTTCAGGGGAAAAATATATATCCTTTAAATTATTTTAATTCTTTTCTCTGCTAAATACTTAGTTGGAAAGTAGAGAGGAGAAAAAACATCCTCAGTTTCAACTCCAAAACCTGCCATTGGAAACCTCCAAAACTGCCATTGGATGTCACATATTTGGAAAACCGTCACGCTCACATTCTCCATTTCTAATCACACTTTAGAGAAACGGACTCAGAGCTGTGAATTACTTGCTTGAAGACTCATGCTAGCAAGTGGGATGAGCCAGATGCTTCCACGTGCTTGGAGCCTGGACACCTGGTCACCACCCTACTCTGCCTCAAAGAGAAGCTTTCTGCAGAATACATATACAGTAAGAACCAATGTGGGTCTGGTGAGGGAATCTGGGAGGAGGAAGATTTCTGGAAATAAGAAGTGTGAAAGGTCGGGGGGATACAAGGAGAAGGAGCCCAGAGAGGAAATGGTGAGGCCTCCAAAGTCAGGTCCTCCCTTCACAGCTGTGGCCTGGCTGTCCTCTGGTGCCCCTTACCGTGGGCATGGGGGAGGGGTGCCCACATGACACAGCCTGGACTGTGCCTAGGGTGACTGCCCAGTGTGTCTCAGTCACGGGGTGGGGCATTCATGTGCTGAAGGCTCCCTGAATCTCTGGGTTGAAAAGGAGCAGCTAACAACCCTACTTGTTAAACTGGGGGACATTTACATTTTGTTTCTAATTTGTCTTGTCTCCCTTCTTTCCCAGGTTCTGGGCTCCTGATGTAAGAGGATCCTGAAGCCAGGCATGTGTTGCTTGGCTTCACTCTGGAAGCACTGGAGGACCTGCAGGAAGCCACAGTTTATACCCACTTTATAGCATTTTATTTCTGGGGTGCAAATTTAAATTATTTATTTAAGTTTTTAATTTTTAAAATTTTATTATTTTTATTAGTATTTAAAATATTTATTATAAGATGACATCCACTGGTTTTATATTAGTATTATCACCAAATAATGAATGATCATTATGTATCTCTCTTTTCTTTATTTCCTACAAAGGAAAAACAGGACAAATAGCTTATTGATGCCACCACTAATCGATAGTGTTGTGATGTAGATCCTGCCATTCATAATCACACAGGGCATATCTTAGCTTTGGTGATCAGCTTTTTTCATTTCTTGCAATATGAACATGCTCCATATTCTCAAATTTTTATTTAAATGCTCTTTTTACTGCATATTTTTTAATGTCTTCAGGATTGATTGCCCACTATGGGTATGTCATAATTTATTTAAATAAGTCTCCTTTACTAGATAGTTAAGTTCTTCCCCTCAGTGTTTCACTGTTAGAAACAGCACTTTAATAACACCTCTTATGAAGTATTTTTCACAAAAATATTGAAATTGGATCTAACCAAGCACTTAGTGTAACTTCCAGTTTACAGGAAATGAAACAATTTGAAAAGTCCGCAAGGTGGGACATTTCAAAGAACAATTCATCTAGTTTTTCAACAAGTCAATGGCATGGACAAAAGGGAGTAGTCACTATTTGAGATGAGAAGAAACTAAAAGACAAAAAAACAAAATACATTCTATAGGTCTTGTTGGGATACTACTTTGGATGAGTCAATTATGAACAGACACTTTGGGGAAATCAGGAAATTCAAATATGGGCCAGTATATATACATATACATACACACACACACACACACATACACAAAGATGAAGCAAATGGCGATCATGGAACTGAAAAATACAATAAATACAATAACTGAAATGAGAGCTTGACAGATGGGCTCAATACTAGAGTGGAGGTAATAGAGGAGAAAAGCAGAGAACTTGAGGACAGATTAATAGAATTTACCCAATCTGAGTGACAGAGAGAAAAAAGACAAAAACAGCAACAACAACAAAAGACAAACCCAGAGTCTTAGCAACCTGAGCTATTAAAACAAAAGAGTTAACATTCATATCATTGGAGGTCCAGAAGGAGAGGATAGAAAGAGTGGAAGTGAAATAATGAGGAGAAATAATGGCTAGAAACTTTTCAACTAGGCAAGAAAGAAACATATATTCAAGGAGCTGAGAAAACCTCAAATAAGAGAAATCAAAAAATCATTCCACACCAAGAAAAATCATAGTCACATATCTGAAGTTAAAGACAAAGAAAAAAATCTTAAAAGCAGAAGAGAGAAATGACTCATTGCTTTGGGAGGAAACACTAATTTGAGTGACAGTGGATTCCTCATTTGATACCATAGAGGTCAAAGGAAGTGACACATTTTCAAGTGATAAAGAAAAGAACTGTCAAACATGAATTCTATATCTGGCAAAAATACCTTCAGGAACAAAGGGGAAATAAAAACATTCTCAGGGCACCTGGGTGGCTCAGTTGGTTAAGCGACTGCCTTCCACTCAGGACATGATCCTGGAGTCCCAGGATCAAGTCCCGCATCAGGCTCCCTGCTCCGCAGGGAGTCTGCTTCTCCCTCTGCCCCTCCCCCCTCTCGTGCTCTCTCTCATTCTCTCTCTCTGAAATAAATAAATAAAATCTTTTAAAAATAAAATAAAATAAAATAAAAAATAGGGTGCCTGGGTGGCTCAGTTGGTTAAGTGACTGCCTTTGGCTCAGGTCATGATCCTGGAGTCCCGGGACCGAGTCCCACATCGGGCTCCCTGCTCGGCGGGGAGTCTGCTTCTCCCTCTGACCCTCCTCCCTCTCGTGCTCTCTGTCTCTCATTCTCTCTCTCTCAAATAAATAAATAAAATCTTAAAAAATAAAAAAATAAATAAAATTAAAAAAAACATTCTCAGATGAAGGAAATTCTTAATTAATGTAGAGGAACTATTTAAAACAATTATGAGTGGGAGGAGGTGAACGGAGATTAAGTTTCTATACTTCATCCAAACTGGTAAAATATTGACACTAGTAGACTGTGACAAGTTATGCATATATTATGCAATACATAGAGAAACCACTAAAAATCTATACAAAGAGACACACTCAAAAACATGACAGATCAATCAGATTGGAACTCTAAAAAAAAATTCAAGTAACCCAAAAGAAGTCAAGAAAAAGAAAAGAGAAAGAAAAACAGAATAAATTTAAAAATGAAACATCAAATGGGAGACTCAGGTCTTAATGTATCAATAATTTCATTAAATGAAAATGGTCTAAATACCTCACATAAAAAGAGAGATTAGAAGAGTGGATTAAAAAGCATGATCAGTTTATAAGCATGATCAGCTGTCTACACTTCAAATGTACACAGATAAACAGGTTGAAAATAAAAAGATAGAAATATACTATTATGGGCTGAATTGTATTGCCTCCAAATTCATGTTCATATATTAACTTCCAGTAAGGCAAAATGTAACAGTATTTGGCAGTAGGGCCTTTAAAGAGGTAACTAAGTTAAAAGGGCCATGGGGTTGATCCTAAGCCAATATGATTAGTGTCCCTATAAGAAGAGGGAATAGGACACAAAAATAGAGGGATGACAAAGTGAAGACACAGTAAGACTTAGCAGCCATCTCTAAGCCAAAGCGACCTCAGAAAAAACCAAACCTGCTGATACCTTGATCTCAGACTTCTACCTTCCAGAATTGTGAGAAAATATACATGTATATATTTTTAAAGATTTTATTTATTTATTTGAGAAGGAGAGAGAGAGAAAGCATGAACAGGGGGAGGGGCAGAGGGAGAGGGAGAAGCAGACTTCCAACTGAGCAGAGATACTGACATGGGGCTCAATCCCAGGACCCTGGGATCATGACCTGAGCCATGAAGGCAGAAGCTTAACTGACTGAACCACCCAGGCACCCCAAAAATTTATTTTTTAAACCACCCAGTCTATGGTATTTTGTTATGGCAGTTCTAGCAAACTAATACAGATACTACCATGCAAACACTAACATAAACATTAATCTCAGAAAGCATGAGTGGTTATATTACCATCATATAAAGTACACTTCAGATGAAAAAATATTACCAGAGGCAGGAAGGGACAATGACCCATCTAGCCAGACATAGCAATCCTAAATGTATATGCATGAAACAGAGCTGCAAAATATGTGAAGCAAAAACTGACAGAACTAAAAGAAGTAGAAAAATTCACAATTATAGTTGGAGACCTCAAGACTCCTCTCTCAATAACTGAAAGAGTAACTGGACATAAAATCAGCAATGATATAGAAGAATTCCACAACACTACAGCCACCAGGATCTAATCAACCTTTATAAATGCCCCTCAATAGCAGAATACACATTTTCTTCAAATTATCACAGAACATATACCAAGATATACAATATCTTGGGTCATTAAACAAACTTCAACAAATGTTTAAAAATTGAAATCATCTGGAGTATATTCTCTGTCCACAGTGAAATCAAACTAGAAATCAGTAACAGAAAGCTACCAAGAAAATCTCCAAACACTTGGGAACTAAACGACACACTTCTAAATAGTCCATGAATCAAAGACGATCTCTCGAGGAAGTAAAAAAAAATATGCTGAGCTGAATAAAAATCATGCTGGAACTTGTGGGACACAGCTAAAGCAACGTGGAGAGGAAAATTTATAGCACTAAGGCATACATTAGGAAAGGAGAAAAATCTCAATCAGTAATCTGAGCTTCTACCCCAGGAACTTGCAAAAAGATGAGTAAAAGAAACCTAAGCCAAAAGAAGGAAAAAAATAATAAAGAAAGGAGCAAAAATCTATGAAATTTAGAACAGAAAAGCAATAATGGGAATCAATGAAACAAAGAGCTGATTCTTTGAAAGAACAGTAAAATTGACAAACCTCTAGCAAGACTGACCAAAAAAATGTAAAAGGAAAGAGAAACAGAGAAGACACAAACTACCAATATCACAAAAGAAACAGGAAACCACTGAAGGCCCCGCAAAAAAATAATAAGGAAATACTAAGAGCAACTCTACCCAGATAAATTTGACAACTTATTTAAAATGGACCAATTCTTTGGGAAACACAAATTTCACAAGTCACCCAATATGAAATAGATAATTTGAATAGCTCTCTAAGTATTAAAGCAAACTGAATTCATAACTTAAAACTTTCCCCAAAAGAAATCTCAGGGCACCTGTGTGGCTCAGTCAGCTAAGTGTCCGACTCTTGGTTTCAGCTCAGGTCGTGATCTCAGGGTCCTGGGATCAAGCCCCACATCAGGCTCCATGCTCAGTGGGGCGTCAGCTCAGGATTCTCTCCTTTCCTCTCCCTCTGCCCCTTCCTCCATGCTCTCTCTCTCTCTCTCACTCTCTTTCTCTCATACATAGGTAAATCTTAAAAAAAAAAAAGAGAGAGAGAGAGAGAAGAAATCTCCAGGCCTGATGATTTCATTGGAGAATTTCACCAAACATTTAAAGAAGAATTAATATCAATTCTACACAATATTCTCAAGAAAATGGAAGAGGAGAAAACTCCCAATTCATTTCATGAAGCCGGTATTACCCTGATACCAAAACCAGACAAAGACATACAAAAAAGAAAACTATGTACCAATATCCCTCAGGAATATAGACACACAAATCTTTAACAAAATATTAGAAAGTAGAATTCAGCAACATATAAATGGAATTACACACTATGACCAAATGGGATTTATTTCAAGGGTACAGGACTGATCAACAACAAAAAAACATCAACCAATATAATCCACTGAAAAATCATATGACCACATTAATTTATGGTGTGGCTCATAATACTGTATTGCATACCTGAAAGCTGCTAAAAGAACCTTGAAAATTTTGTAACTATGTATGATGACAGATGTTAACTAGATTTATTGTGGTGATCATTTTGCAATATATGCATATATCAAACCATTACATTGTGTATCTGAAATTAATGTCATTATTAATATAATATAATGTTAATTATACCTCAATACAAAAAAACAGAACCCAGAAATAAACCCATATATATATGACCAATAAATTTTTTGACAAAGGTACGAATGCAATTCAATGGAGAAAAGATACCTTTTCAACAAATGGTGCTAGAACAACTGAAACCCATAGGCAAAAAAAAAAAAAAAAAAATGAACCTCAACCTAACTTCAAACCTTATACAAAAATTAGTCGTTAAAATGGGTCATGAATTTAAATATAAAACATAAAACTATTAAGTGTTTAGGAAAAATTATAGGAGAAAAATCTTCTGGATCTAAGGCTCAGCAAAGGCTTTTCAGACTAGACACTAAAAGCATGCTTCACATAAGGAAGAATTGATAAATTGGACTATTTCAAAATTGTAAACATTTTCTCTGTGAAAGATCCTGTTAAGAGGAAATAAGATAAGTTACAGACTAGGAGAATATATTTGCAAACCACATATCCAACAAAAGACTAGTATCTAGAATGTATGAAAAATTCTCAAAACTCAACAGTACACAAAACAAAAAATTGCAATCACAAGATAAACAAAAGACATGAATTGAAATTTTACTTAAGAGGAGATACAGATGGCAAATAAGCACATGATAAGATGTTCAACATCATTAGTCAATAGTGAAATACAAATTAAGACCATAATGAGATACCACCATAACCATCAGATTAGCTAAAATTTAACATGGTGACACCACCAAATACTGACAAGTATCCAGAGACACTGGATAACTCACCATTGCTGGTGAAAATGTAAATGGCACATCTGCTCTGGAAAACAGTTTGGCAGTTTTAAAATATCTGATGTGGAAGTAGGTCCAAGATCTATTTTAAGTAACAAAGCAAGTTACAGAACAATATGTATAATTTGATCCTGTTTTAAAAAACACACAACAAAGAACAAAATGTGTATTATATGAATATTTATATTTGCATTTGTTTAGAGAAAGTTTGGAGGGATATACAAGAAACTGAATAAGGGTTACCTCTTCATTGCAGAATGAGAAAGAAGACTGAGGAAAGTACTTTTTCCAGATGTGATTAGAGGAAGTCTCTAGAGCAGTAATATTCAATAGAACATTCAGTGATGATGGAAATGTTTTATACTGTGCTTTCCAGTAGGGAAGCTGCTAGCCACATGTGGCAATTGAGCAACTGAAATGTGGCTAGTGTGACTAAGAAACTGATTTTTTTTTTTTTTAAGTAGGCTCTACACCCAATGTGGGGCATGAACTCACAAGCCCAAGATAAGAGTCACATACGCTTCCGACTGAGCCAGCCAGGCACCCCAAGAAACTGAATTTTAAATTTAAATTAATTTAAATTTTAAACAACCATATATGGCTAGCAGCTAACTTATTGGACAGCACAATTCTAGAATCAAAACGGATGGAATCACATCCTGTTTCTAGAACTTTCTAAGTGTCAGTCTCTGAACTCAATTTCATCATCTGTGGAAAGGGATTTTCTGCTACTAAATTGTGTGTGATCTGCTCAACACTCCACTTCAAAAAACATTGATTATATAATTATCACAACTGGGTCTGAAGCTAAAAAGAATCTGACTGTAATAGAGATTTGGGGCTCTCCAGTAAATGGGGAATAGATGTCAAAAAAGAAGCAAGTGCTACTAGGTTGAGTCCTGGGGCACATTAACACTTAGGGACATAGAAAAAAAGGATCCAGCCACAGATATTAAGAACAAACATAGAACAATAGGAAGAAAATCAGTATAAATGGTATCGCTCCCTGAGAGCAAAAGGAAGAGAAAGTTTTAAGAAGTATGGTTTAGATAGTGGGGTCAAATGCTACCAAAAGGTCAAGTGTGATAAAGATTAAGAAATAGCTTCTGCACTTATATTGAACTTTTGCTTAATGGCTTCATTGGAGGACTGGAGCCAGAAGCCAGATTGCATTAGTTTAAAGGGTAAATAGGAGGCAGGGAAATGGATATTTGGAACAGAAAAGTTTGGCTCAGAAGTAAAGGAAAGAGAAAGAAGAGTTTGCTTAGGGGTCAAGGGAAAGTTGCTAAGGGGTCAAGGGAAAGTTGTTAGGGGCTTTTGTTTCTTATGCTCACAGGCAGAGGGGAAGGCTCCAAAAGAAAGCAAAAGACCAGAGATACAGATAAGAATGGAATGTACATATAGCAAGACCTCTTATAAAGTTCCATAGTCATGGTCCTTGTTCAAAGCCCAAACTAAATGCTTTTCCAC
The DNA here is from genome assembly GCF_011800145.1 of Mirounga leonina. Classification (NCBI taxonomy): domain Eukaryota; kingdom Metazoa; phylum Chordata; class Mammalia; order Carnivora; family Phocidae; genus Mirounga; species Mirounga leonina. Next base: position 3,209,843 of record NW_023270231.1, read on the forward strand.
TAAGATCAGGAACAAAGCAAGGTATGCCCTCTCCTTTTCGACATCATACTGGCAGTCTTAACCAATGGAAAAAGACAAGAAAAAGAAATAAAAGGTATATAGATGGGGAAGGAAGAAATAAAACTCTTTTGTTCACATGTGACATAATTGTCCACATAGGAAATCCCAAAGAATTGCACCCCCCTAAAAAAAATTCCTGGAATAAGCCATCACAGCAAGATTGAAGGATACAAGATTAATATCCAAAGTCTATTGCTTTCCTGTATATCAGCAATGAAAAATTGGAACTTGAAATTAGAAACATAAAACCATCTATATTAGTACCAAAAAAATGAAATACTTAGGTATAAATCTAACAAAATTCGTATAAGATATATATGAGGAAAGCTACAAAATTGATGAAAGAAATCAAAGAATTAAATAAATGTACAGATATCCCATGTTCATGGATCAGAAGACTCAGTATTGTTAAGAGGTCAGTTCCTCCCAACTTGATCTAGACACTCAATACAATCCCATCAAAATCCCAGAAAGTTATTTTGTAGATATTGACAAACTGATTCTCTCTGTATAGAGAGAGGCAAAAGACCCAGAGTAGTCAACATAATATTGAAGAGCAAAGTCGGAGGATTGACACTACCCAATTTCAACTTTATTATAAATCTACAGCAATCAAGACAGTGTTCCATTAACCAGAGGATAGAAAAATAAATACATGGACAAAATAGAGAGCCAAGAAAAACAACTACACAGATAACAGTCATCTGCTCTTTGACAAAGGAGCAAAGGCAATTCAATGGAGAAAGGAATGTTTTTTCAACCATTGGTGCTGAAACAACTGGATATTCATGGGCAAAAAAAACAAATCTAGATGCAGACCCTATGCCCTCAAAAAAATCCTCAAAATGGATCATAGCCTGAAATATAAAGTGAAAACTATAAAACTCCTAGAAGATAATGTAGGGAAAAATCTGGATGACCTTAGGTATGGCAATGACTTTTTAGATACAAGACCAAAGATATGATCCATGTAAGGAAAACAATGATAAGCTGGACTACACTAAAATTAAAAACTTCTGCTCTGCAAAAGACGCTGTCAAGAGAATGGGAAAACGAGCCACATATTGGGAGAAAATTTTTGCAAAAGACGTATCTGTTATGACCAAATGCAAAATGCAAAATATGCAAATAACTCTTAAAACTCAATAGTAGGAAAATCAACAACCTGATTATAAAATGGTCAAAATATCTGAATAGACACCTCACTAAAGAAGATACATAGATGGCAAATAAACATATAAAAACATGTTCAACATCATATGTTATTAGAAATGCTAACTAAAACAATGATGTTACTACATACCTACTAGAACGGCTGAAGTTCAGCACCAACTGCTTGGCAAGGATGTGGAGCCTCAGGAACTCTCATTCACTGCTGACAGGACTGCAAAATGGCCACTTTGGAAGACAGTTTAATAGTTTCCTACAAAACTAGACCTACTCTTACCATGCAATCCATCAAATATGTTCCTTAACCTGCATGTGAATATTAATAGCAACTTTATTCATAGCTGCCCAAACTTGGAAGTAACCAAGATGTCCTTCAAAAGGTCCATGAATAAACAAGCTGTGGTACATCAAAACAATGAACTATTATTCCACGATAAAAGAAATTAGCTATGAAGGCACAAAAAGAAATAGAGGGACCTTAAATGCATACTGCTTGGTGAAAGAAGTGAATCTGAAAAGACCACATACCATACAATTCCAACCACATAATGTACTGGAAAAGGTGAGACCAAAAAAAAGTTAGTGGTTGTTCCAGGTTTGGAGGGAGTGAGGGATGAAGAGGTGGGACATAAGGGCTTTTTAGGGCAGTACAACTATTCTCTATGATACTATGACAGTGATACACGTCCTTATACCTTTTCCCAAACCCACAGAATGCACAAAGCAAAACGTGAACCCTCATGTAAACTATGGACTTCAGTTGATAATGATGTGTCAGTGTTGGTTCACCAGTTGTACCAAATGTCCCACACTGGGGAGAGCTGTTGATGGTGGAGAATGCATGTTTAGGAGAGAGGAGGGTGCTTATATGGAAACTCTCTGTTCTTTCCGCTCAATTTTGCTGTGAGCCTAAAACTGCTCTAAAAAAAAAAATAGTCTATTGAGAAATGTGTGAATCGGCCATCATCCAAGGTGCAGGAACTGCCAGATAGAACAAACCCCATCTCAGCAATCCATAGTACAAAACAAAGGTTACCTTAGAGCATTTCCTCACAGGCCGAAGGGGATTTTCTTCTTTGTTTATTTTTACAACTTGTGAAAGAAAACATTTAGTTCTTAGGAGGCCCAGGGACAGTCAGCTAGACAGCCATGGGCCAACTTCCTAAGAAGCTTTACAAAAGCGTGGCAGCATCCAGACTTCTCATTCCCAGGGCTGCCAATATAATGCTGTTGCCATGGAAGCCAGGAAGGACAGGTCTGCTGTTAACCCACCGGCATGCCCTTTCCTACTTGGCTGTTCACCTGCCCCAGCCCATTGTTGATATTTTCTTGTTTTAGTTTGTACTGTGTCATGTTTTCCAGAGCACTGGTCACACAGAACAAGAAAACATGCTATCATTTTCCCTCCCCCTCTCTCTAGGTCAGTGGTTCGCAACCTCAAAAGTACATTGAAACCACCTGGGGAGATTGAAGAACTATAACATCTGGGCCCCCGCCTCCTGAAATTCTGATTCAATTGGTTGGGGCACAAGTAGGTTGGCCAAGCTTTGCAGGTGATTATAATTTATAGCCAAGGTTGCAAATTATTGGTCTCCGAGAGTCCTTGAGATTCACAGAGACTCCTACACTCCAGCCAGTCATATGAAAAGAGTTGTTTCTATCTCATAAACGAGTTTTAAAGACACTCTTCCCTTCCCCACCCCATCCCAGCACATACAGGAAGGTTCTAGGAAATGTTCTTTCAGACAATTTATTCATTCCTGTTCTCAGATATGTATTAAGCACCTACATGTGAATGCTAGGCGCTAAGAAACTAGATACTTCCCTCAAAGAACTCAGTATAAAAAGCATTATCAAAAAAAAAAAAAGCATTATCAACCAAACACCTTTAATACAAAGGACTGAGTTATAGGGTCACTATTTTTGGTTGTAGTTTGTACAGGCTCCATTTGACAGGTCTCTGCCCTGGCTCAGAGCCGTGTCAGCCAGGAGGAAGAGGGAGCCTGTTTCTAATTCACTCAAAGATGCCACACATGCTAGGGAGGGTCCTGGCATCATGCAGAATAAGGTGCTGGGCTAGGCGTGAGCACCATGGTTGGCATTGGCGAGGCACTCCACTATATTCCCTGAGTGAGCAAAAGGGCTGAACAGAAGTATTCATAAAACTGTCGAGAAGGATGGAGTCCAGACAAGCTGAAGAGGTAACCCTTGAGCTGAGCCTTAAAGGATAACATAGCCAGTGGAGAGGAAGGAGACAAGTGTTCCTGGAAGATGAGTTGACCTACAGAGTACAGAGTGGGTATCCGAGGCATTTCTATCCCCTGGAGCACAGCAGAGAGGGGCTGCGCGAGGCAGACAAGGAAGCTGGGGAAGGGCTTATGACAAAGTGGAACTTCTACCCGCTGGTGAGCAGTGGGAGCTTTTCGGCTAACATGCTACACAATCAGATCTCGGTGTTTTAGATTATACTGATGGCCCTGTGGGGGAAGGACGGGAGGGAGTGGGGAAAGACACTAATGGCAACCAAAGACTCTAAGTCAGAGTTGGAAGGGCCCTCCAGAGGCCCAAGGGAACTTTACAGTTAGATTCCTGGGAGTCCTAATGATGAGACTCTCCCACAGCCCTATGTACACCATGCTCACATGCCACATCAAAGCGACTTGTTGTTGTCGCCTGTCATTGCCTTTGCTGTGGGTGGAGGACTGCCCTTCTGTTAGGCCATCAAGAGCCAAAGAAGAAACCAGGTCTTGGGAGGATGTGTATCTAAAGCAGCCCACAATCAAGTGACGAAAGACCTTGACCAGGGGAAGAACAAATGACAAATTGTTATTTCTTTCCTTCTGGAGAGCATTATGAACCCAGAAGAAACAGTTCTGCACAAACTAGGCTATGAAATGCAGTGTAGATATGCCTCCCCTACATTTCTTATGGTTTTCCTATATGTGGGGGACTCTGAGGAATTTTATTTATCCTCAAAACTGGCATCAAAATACCCATCCATTCTAAAGTTGCTGCATTCATTTCCTGAGAGTCACTTCTGAAATAGGTAGAAAAGAAGGACAATTACATGCTCTTATTTCTACATACTCTTTCATGAAATCTGAGTATTTTGGTTGAAATGTGAAATAATTTGTAGTAGCCTGTCTTCTGTAATTTAAACAAACAAAAAATAAAATACTTAGGTGCACCTGAATGGCTCAGTCGATTAAGCTTCCGACTCTTGATTTTGGCTCAGGTCATGATCTCAGGGTCCTGCAATCAAGCCCCACATCGGGCTCTGTGTTCAGTGGAGAGTCTGTTTGAGATTCTCTCTCCCTCTCCCTCTGCCCCTCCTCAACTTCCCTCAAATCAATAAATATAGCTTTTAAAAATAAATAAATACTTAGGTCCCACCTGTCTTACGAATCTGAATCTCTAGGAATAGGGCCCAGGAGTCCATATTTTAATAACCTCCCAGCTGATCTAACCTATTGCCTCCCTGACTTCATGCATCTACAGGACCTTTGCTATCCTCACATTGCCCCTTTGGCTATTTGACTCAAGTTGTTTTAGATGAACTGTAAAATTGTAGTCATCCTAAACAATATCCATTACATCACAATTTTAATGCACTGTTTTCCAAAAACACACATCAAAACCTAACTATTTTAAAAATTTCTTATGGGCCAGCTGAAGGCGCCCCTGCACCACCCTACCACTGAAAGCAGCAAGTTTGGGAGGAGTGGGTCCAGCCGCTGCCAGGCCCAGGGTGATAGGAGTCAAACTGGCACCCTATCCCCATTCTTCCAGGATGCCTCTTGCTAGGCCTGGGTGCCCTCACACAGCCCTGTAGGAAGCACCTCACTGCCAGGATGCATCTCCCTTCCCCTCTCCTTCCCCTTCTCCTGTTACCCCAACCAAACTAACTGGTAAGGTCTGATCTGAGAACAGTGTCACTGAAGCACATTAAGGCACTTTACAATATAATTTGGTGATGGATAGCAGGTTTAATCCCAAATATGCAATTGTTTTCCAAGAGTGGGACTCCTCCCACAGATGTGTTCGTAGAGCCCTTTCCACCCAGCATCTTGCCAGTTACTGTGCCCACTTCTCCAGCGCCATTTGTTGCCAGTCCTCTGGGGGGTGACTGCTGCAGCCATACTGGTTTCCAGTCCCCAGAACACACCCTGCTTTCACTCTCTCAATATGCAAGCTTCTTCCTGACGCAGGGCCTTTGCATTTGGCGGACTCCCTGAAGAGGCTGCTGCCTACACATTTATTTGGTTTCAACTTAAATGTCACCTCTTACTCAGAGGCAGCTCCTGACCAACCAACCCAGCCAAAGTGACCCCACTCCCCACAACACCCACATCCTCCAGGTCTCTCTCTCAGTGGCTTTCAACCAGAGGTGATAGTACCTCTCAGGAGACACTTATAGTTGTTGCAACTGGAGGGGCCCAACTGTCTCCCCCAGTGGGAAGAGGACAGGGATGCTGCCAAATATCCTACAATGCACAGGACCACCTCCATAACAAAGGGTTATCTGGCCCCAAATGCCATAGTTGAGAAGCCCAGCTACCACCATCTTCTTTTTCCCCTCCATATTAATTAGTACCAGAATTGATAGTTTGGGGGTTTTTTCCCCTACTAAATTGGAGCTCCTCAGGAACTGGAGTTAAATCTTGCCCCACTTGCCCTTTTCCTGGGAGTCCACAGCAAGTTGAAGATGCCAGGCTCCAACTAACAGATGAAGCTGAGAAAGCAACAAGTCAATTTTCAAAATGAAAACAAAAATCTCTTTTATTAATGAGTGTACCTACAAATGAAACTAGTCACAAAGAGTCCCTCATACTTTCATGTACTCACAAAATTATCTTAGTGATTAGTGATTAGCCATTAGTGAAAGCTTGGTTCTGCTACTTCTTGGAGACGTACAAAATTTCCCAAGTTTAAATATCTTACTTACACCAGTGTCCTAATGTCTCAAGACAGATTATAGAAAATGGAACCTCAATTGTCTCAAAGGATTGAAAACAAAAGTCAATGCATTCTACAAGATGGATATAGTCACAGAAAAGAATTAAGTATTAACTAAATACCTCCCCTTCCTCTTCCCACCTATTCATCCTCTACAGTACACATTTTTCTACAGTATAAAATTAGCCAAATTACCCAATATCAACTTTTCCAAAAAAGATACATTACTCCCACCCACCCACCCCCAAAAAAGTACCATATAGCAAAAGACATATGAATGCAACACCATTGAAATTATTTACTGAGCGCTAAGGCTAAATCTATTACTGCAAACTCAACCAAAAAAAAAAAAAAAAAAAAGCTCTTTGTATTTCTGTAGTGTTTTCTACTTTCCAAAGACTTGAAGTAACGTGTCATTGGAATTACTGCTACACACCAATATAATTATGGACATAATTATGCTTGATAGATTAGAAAATGCAGGCAACAAGAAAGATTCACCCTATTCCTGATAGATTAGAAAATGTAGGCAACAAGAAAGATTTACCCTAATGTCATCCAGTGTTTCTGTTGAGAGTTAAGACTAGAACTCAGGTCCTAGTCCTAATTCTGTGTACCACCTCCTTTCCCACATGTCCTTATATATTGTTTCACAGAATGCTACTGGATAGGCCAGGAGTCACCATGTTCATGGGTTTCAAGCAAATTTTGAAAATGCTGGATTAACAGAATTAACCAGACTCCCAGAACTTTAATGTGGCATTATAAATCTCCAGGAAGGGAATGGAGAATAGGGCTGTCATAAATTCAAAGTCCCAGTCACAAAGCAGGGAACAAACGTGTGTGTGTGCAGGCAAGGCGAGGACTAGGGGCAGAAGGGATGTAGCACCATTTAATGGGGCCCTGACAATGTAGGGATTCCATCCAATGTTGCCAGGTCTTTCCAGAGAAGCTACAAATCCAGGCTTTAATCTGAGAGCTCCATGTTCATGCATGTTATCTTGAATTTTAAAAGAAAAACACTACAGTTTAAACAAAATGCCCTGGGCCAGATCAGGTCTTGGCCCCATTTAGAAAACCCAGTATAGCATGTTTAACAATCTTATTTGCCCATATAACCTTTATTCAGAGGTCCTGTCCATTTCCTAGGACTCTGCAGAACAATGTCAAAGATGTTGTCTTCAGAAATAAACTAACATCCTGCCCTCTTAGACCACTATGGTGTAACTCTGAACCCTAAGCAGGAGTTATTTCAGGGTGTACTCAGATTGAAATTAATACCCAGCCTCCTCAACTGTTCACGTAGCAAAGCTTCTGGTGACCACAGATATCCTCGCCATTAGCCTTTGTTTAACTCTTGGAAAAACCAAAAATTTAATTGAACTGTGAAAAAAGGAATAGCATTGGAACTGGTTTGCTATTAAAAAAAAACAAAAACCACCCTTCATCTTTCCAAAACAATTTTAAAAATTGCAGGGGTTTGAGGACAATTTAGAATTTTGATTCAAACTAGTGACACTCTCAAACAACACTATTATATTTGCAAAGTAACTATTCTAAAGGAGGAAGCCTTTTAGCCTTCTCCCTTTTTTTCTTCTATTTATTTCTGCCCTGCCTCATTCTAAAAATTAGTTCAGAGAGCATGACAATTGTCTATACAAGTGCTTGGAACTGTGGAACAGATGTAGCAGAAATAGCATGCAATAAATCATATGGCAACTGATTATCTTTCCCTGGTATCTACTTTGCCCACTTACTACCCTAGTTTCTCCTAACTGCTAAAATACCCACTTTGGGTCCAAGGAAAGCCTTAATATGGTATATTTCCAGAGCCATGAGAAATCATATTGACCTATAATGGTGAAATCACATTCACTTCTATTTCCCCATGGGGAAATAAAGACCTGTGTACCCCTGTGATTTGAAAGCCTTGGGGAACCTAAGAAATGTAACATTGGGAGTTACAAGGTAAAAAACAAGAGATTATCATGAAATGCTTCCAAGTGAAGTCCTTTAAGTCTCAAATCAGATTTACTGATTTTAACTCCTAGTCTGCTCTTCTTGACAGCTTTGGTGACCAAGGTGGTAGTTCTTCTCCTGTCTCACCAGTGAGAATATGTTCATGTTTGGGAGAAAGCCTGAACAAGTTTTAGCACAAAAAATTAAAACTCTGTGACCAATGAGGTAGACTGTACACAGATGAACCAAAGTCACTCTACCCAACATAACTGACATGTTGGAATATCATTGGAAATTGACAGAAAAATCATTCTAGAGCTTAAAAGAACTCTGACATGGTGATATCTTGTCACTGTCTTCTGAAGCCAAGGACATAAATCCTCAGAAGGCCACTGGGTCTTAATCCATGACATAAAGATTGTCCTCGATAATGTAGATATTGTCTTCTGCTCGGACACCCACTTCAGCTGCACTTTGCAAAGCTCCAGTCCGAGGGTCATTCAATGAAACCATGCTACAGAAAGAATAACATGAGTCTTTAAGGAAAAGCAGACCACTTCTAAAGTATGATGAGCACATTTATGTACATGCAGGCAAGGTTTAGTATTTGCAACTCCCAGAGCCCTATGAAATAGTGAATAGGAGATCCATATTAAGTGGCTGGAGAGTCTAATAAGCAGGTAGAAAACCTAAGTATTCTCCTTGAGAAAACTCATGCAATAGAATACAAAAATTGAAAATCTAAGAAGAGTGGTGTCAGACATCGAATTGAAGTCCTCAATCAAGATGCCTATTCTCAAGGGTAACTAAGAAATGGTTTGGTTGCTGGTTTTCTAACTGTGGATTGTACTCTTCCAGAGAGGGTCATTAAATCTATCTAGCAGTCTACAACCTGCATTTAGGATATACACAGAATACAAAATATATCCGAACATACTGGATACAGCAAAATAGTATTGCTTCACTAAGTGTGTACTGGATGAGGGTGTCAGAAATCTTACAGAAAACATAGTATCTTAATGATCCGAATTTGAAAGCCATGGGTTAGACAACGTTCGTAACACATACACTCATACAGTAAGTGTACAGAAAGGGCATGTGTGCCATTTTGATACAGCTGCTGTTTTCTAATTGGTAGAGAGTACCTGTTTTTATTACTTAAGCCTGCCCAGAAATGAAAATGGAACATACTGAGGCTTCACTCAGCTCTGATCTTTAAGTGACCACTCACACATGTGTGAGAACAGGTTAGGTGTCAGGAGCTTGAAATGAGTCAGTGTGATATAACTGCAAAAAAAAAAAAAAAAAAAAAAAAAAAAAAAACGAAAAAAGTAAAGTTACGAAGAATGCTCAGGGTTTTTTGTTCTTGGTTTTTTTATATATTTCATAAGATTTTCTACAGTAACTATTTTCTTTTATGATTAGGTGATAAAAAGCCTTTAGGAAAAGTTAGCAGTGAAAGAACAGAGATCAGCTAAACAGATGCTACGTTCCATGCTTTTCTGCCTGTTAGGAACAATTTCTTTCTTCCATTCTTGGAAGCACATAGTCAAAAACTTCTATAAGTATGGGTGTGGGGCTTTAAGAGACCTAAGACTGAGTTTTTTAACTGCTGTGTGGTGTGACTTTGGATGTCACTTAACACTTCTAAACCTGTTCTCCAGTCTGTACGCTGAGAATAATAGCGCCCATCTTTTGGGTGTATTGCTGCAATAAGCGTAACTGCAATAATAGAAAACCAGGATTTACGGAGCACTTACAATGCATTGGGCATTGTTCAAGGTGCATTCAGCAGATTGGCTCATGTAATTAACTCAGATCTAGGAAAGACTGTGTGCAAACATCCAATGAAAGAGCACTAGAAATAATGTGTGGCAATCTAAGAGGGATGGATTTTGAATCAAAGACCTTGCTTAAAGCCCAAGCTGTACCAAATGAAGCAAGCTACTTGGATTTGGAAGTAAGTAGTGGCTTCCTACTAATGTAACTATTCTAGCAGAAGACCACAGGCCATATGCAAGTAAAGGGGATTTAAGTTTTAATTGGGCAGTAGGGTGGATTTACAAAAATTGTAAATTCCAATGCCTATGAGGCCAGATAACCAATGCAAATGAGCAGAACAGGCTGGGAATGGAACAGCAGGGGAAGACAGGAACTGTGGAGAGCTGAAGGCATTTGCCCCATCACAGTGCCTTTGCACTTCTTCAGCCTGGAGTTGTCTTCTTCCAGATCTTTGCAGAGCTGCCTTCCGTTCCTTCAGGACTCCCTCAAATAGCCCATTACCTTGCTCTGTTTTCCCCCATGGCATTTGTCTAGAAGCATTAAAAGGACTCTGTTTATTTGCTTATGTGTTTTCTGTTTTGTTCATCTCTTTGAAATATAGTAGACATTCAATAAACATTCAATAAACAAAGCACTGAATGAAATTAAAGAACAAACCAAACAACGCATTCAAATGTTCCATCAAACAAAATTTGTGATCTCTTGCTCTAAGAGATTAAGACTGAGATGCTCCTTCTGTAGCAGTTAGGGGACAATTCCAGAGAAATATAGATAGCTAAAAATATCACTAGAAGTTGTGGATAACAATAGAGGTGCTCATTAAGCTAGACTTTTCAGGATCTAGGGTATAAAATGAAGAGTTTAGGAGAAAAAGAGGACAGAGAGAGATTTTTCTTTATTTTTGGTAGAGTAGAAATATCAAAAGGTATTGACACAAACTCTTTCAAACTTACTTTAGTTGTTCCAGCTTGTTTCTTATGCATAAGTATTCTAAATTGGAGAGGAGTTGAAAAGAAAATTAAACACATTGGCCAAAGAGTTTATGAGATCTTTTTTCAAACAAGTATATTATTTCTATTACTTTCCTATGAACAAAATCTGTACAGAGCTAGAGCCTGAAAAAATAAATTTAGAAGAAAGAATGTTTAAAAAAAAAAACCAGACCGGACAATTCCCAAGTTACTCAGGTAACTCCTTTTGAATCAGTAAGACGCAAACAAATTTCTGAGTATAAAGTATTTCATTTTCATGAATGGTTTAGTATATTCACCCAGATGCTCAGGCTTACTTTTAATGTAATTATTAATAATTAAATACCATTTTTAAGAAATGAATGATTGTGGCTCTTTCATAGTAGACAGGCTACACACACACATACCACACCGCACACACACACACACGCCACACACACACATCACACACACACACCACACACCATGCACACACACATCACACACACATTACACACACACCCCCATACACACATCACGCATGCACGCACACACACGCACACAATACACCCAAACACAACAGCTGGATGGCTACCTTTTGAAGCCCTGCTTCTAGCCCTAGCCCTGAAGTCAGTTTCCCTTCCAATGTTTCATTTGCCTCTCCTGTTAAATGGGTCTTATAAAACTCAACAACATCATTCCTCATGGGGACAAAAACTGGTTCTTGAGGGGAGTGGAAAAGGAGTGAACAAATCATATATGGTTTGTTGCCTTCCAAATCCCAAGTCTACCCAAAACATTCTCATTTCTTAATATTTAATTCCACGTCTGGAGAATTTATATTGCATCTTTCTCTTTGTAGGTCAATAATTTAAAAAAAGAGCACAGTTTAGGAAACAGAAATTTATGTGAAATCTCAATCACATGGCAGTTTGCCTCGAAGACCCCTTGCTCTGTTCCCTTAGGTACAATCCTGAAATAACTTACTTTTGGTAATCACGACAACCAACACAGCGAGCAATACCACAGCAGTAATGCAGATGCCAATGTAGAGTCCCTTACTGGTGGTCATCCATGGATTTTGTGCCAGCGACACATACTAAGGAAACATCGGTGGATCAGAAAAGCATCTTGTTAGAGTTATGGATAGAAGACATTCCCCTGGGTGGCTCAGTCAGTTAAGCATGTGACTCTTGATTTCAGCTCAGGTCATGATCTCAGGGTTATGAGATTGAGCCCACATTGGGCTCCGAGCTTGGCGTGGAGCCTACTTAAGATTCTTTCTCTCTCCCTCTCCCTCTGCCCCTTTACTTGCCCCCTCCCCACCTAGCCAACCCATGCTCTCTCTCTCCCTCTCTAAAAAAAAAAAAAAAAATTCCCTAAAATAATGTACTTGGACCATTTATCTTTGTTGGCCCTTGGCTATTTCTGGCTCAAGATAGATAAGACCAAGTGATCCAAGGTTATAACCATATGGTGAAATTCAAAGACCATTTAAAATTCAAAATGTATTTGGGGATGGTCAAAATGTTTTGTATCTTGAGTGGGTGGTATTTACAAAGGTGTATGCATTTCTCAAAACTCAAACTGTACACTTCAAATGGGTGTACTTTATTATATGTAAATTATACATATTTTTAAAAATCAATAAGCTATTTCCATAAATATATCCTGATATTAAAAAAGAAAACATAATTTTTGTCATATATAAGTTGACCTAGTGATGTTACCTGAATATGCTCAGTTATTGAAATTGGTCCTTGATTATAGTCCTTTTTTTTTTTAAGCTATAATTTAAGACCCTTTGTCTACATAAATGGACTTGAAAGTAGGTGCTCACAGACATGGCCCTCTTTAACAACCAACCTGAAATGCTGTCAATTGGGTAGAGATGCAGAAATTTGTTTAAACATCTTAGTGCAGTTTGTAAAGGATCACCACCTTCTGGAATAAGCCTGAAATACGCCAAGCATCACTCTCAGCCCTTTTACATAGCTTAGCTCTAATCCCAAAGAGATCCCAGAGGGTCAGTATTTAACAGAAAAGATCAGAGAGAAGGATCAAGTCTCTTCCTGCATAAAAGTTTAATCTCTGGAGTCAGGATCTCCTCTCTTCGACTTAGTTGCTGTGTGACCCTGGACAAGTTATTCAGCCTCTCTGAACCTCTGTGTTTGTGTCTGTCAACTACAGATTAAACAGGGTTCTTGGGAAAGGTACTTTTAGGTACCCCCTGATAATACCATGAGGAAGATAGGGATAAGGGAAAGTACTTAGTGTTTGGGCTCAAAGGGGAAACAGCCAGGGTCTGGGATGGAAGAGCTTGTGCTATCATTACCTTATCAATGGGCAGTAAAGTGGTTAGATGGAACATGGGGCTGCAGGAGGGAGGCTTTGCTTTCATTTTTAAAAATATGACATGAACACTACATGTTCATTTTAGAATGTGCAGCTAAGCATGAAAAAAGGAAAACTAAAAAAACCATAATCCTAACATCCAGAACAAACACTATTACCATTTTTCATTATATACTCTTCTAGAATTTTATCCTCCTAGTGTTTTTCTTAACATAAACAATTACTATATTCAATATATGCTACCACACATGCACGCGCGCGCACATACACACACACTATTTTAACAATTGCTTTTTTCCCTTAATCAGTAGTAACTGTCTTCCCATGTCAGTAAATGCACTGCAGTGACTGCATTCTTAATGGCAGTATGCAGGCACACTGAATTGACTAATTAATCTCTTACTATTAAACATTTAAGTTGTTTTTAACATTTTCATGATTATAAATAGCAACAATGAACATCTTTTCTCATACATCTTCATGTACTTGTTCAATTCTCTCCTTAAAATAGAGTCCAGAAAGCTGATCTACTGGGTCAAAATATATGCTGCATGTTTTCAAGATATGTGGGATATCTCTCAACATCCTCAGAGCCAAGACACAGAACGCCCATGATTTCACTGCTGCCTGTTGTGAACTTGCTTCTAAACTGCTTCTACTTGCTGCTAAACATACCTGTCTATAGGTAACTGAGGTCAAGAACAATCTCACCACTCAGAAGGGTTTTTTGTTTTGTTTTTTTTAATCCAGCATAGGTCTGGCCACATAGCAATAGAAGAATCATGCACACAGTGGCAGTTCCAACATTCAGTAAGTCAACCCATATCCATTAGATCAATCAGTGTCCATGCCACATAAGTTGTTCAAAATTTTTATATCTCTCCTATGTAGTGTTCTTATTGTCACTGATGTATACAACATAAAGCCACTTGACCCCACGCTAAATAACCCCACCATGCCTCAGCTTGAATTTCTCTTATCATGGCTGTGTTGTCATTTCTCACTACTTGAGACCAGTAAGATTATTCTCATACCTCAAACTCTTTTTGTTTGCTGTTCCTGAGAGTTATTTGCACATACTAAAAGGAAACTTATTTCTCCCAGAGGAACCAAAAGAAAAAGTCCCATTGATAAATTTGTCTAACTTATTTGCAAAGATGAGACTTTGATGAGCATCATGAGACTAAGACCCCTTAGATTTGTCTCAAGCTCACTGTGGAAAAAGTATAAGAACATCTTTCAAAGTCACAAATTTATATGGGGTGCCTGGGTGGCTCAGTCGGTTAAGTCTGCCTTCGGCTCAGGTCACGGTCCCAGAGTCCTGGAATTGAGCTCCATGTCTGGCTCCTTGCTTAGCTCCCTGCTCAGTGGGGAGTCTGCTCCTCCCTCTGCCCCTCCCCGCTGCTCATGCTCTCTCTCACTCTCTCTTTCTCTCAAATAAAATCTTTTTTTTAATCACAAATTTATTTAAGATGTTAATACCTTAATAAGACATCATATGGGGAGGTTTATGTATAGAAAAACTCAACAGTGGCCTCAAAATTTCTATAAAGGATGGCAACTGGGTTAGAAAAGAATATGAGGGAGGATCTGCTTAAGCAAACTCACATTCGCTGACACAGTATTTTTGTTCTGGGTGGCCTCCACTCCACTGATTCAAAGTGTGTTATTTCCCTAATGATAACTGAAGTCTTCCTTGGTTAGTTAACTCATTCTCTTGAATTAGTTCATTCTTTCTTCCTAATTTTTGGCCAGGAGAAAGTCTGTAGTATGTTTGGTATGTATATGTCGTTTATCAGGCAAACTCTAACAAACCAGCCTACCTATATGAACTTTTCAAATTAATTAAAGTATCCCTATTTGAGTCAAATTATTTTCTTCTTTTTTTATTTTAACTAGAAAGAATCAATCTTTGGGTTAGTCTTACAGAAATAATCTCTAAATGTAACTTGCTTCCAGGGAGACATACAAGTGAATCTGGCTAATAAAGTAGGAAGAAAAATGCTTACAGTTTGATTGCTATGCCAAAGGCCATCTGAAGACTGTGTTACAGTGCCATTCCCATCTGCTCAACAAGAAAGAAAATTAATTATAATTACAAAAAATATTGAATTTTCACTGTAGATACTAAATATATTCGCATTGCCTTCTGGTGGTGAATGAAAAGTTGAATAATAATATGGCCAAATGCTGCAGACATTGCAAAAGTCATACCAAGTTACTAAGCTGTATTAATTTATCCTGTAAGGTTCTGTTTCTTGACCATTTTGTCTTGGACCCTTCAAAAATGGACAGTCTTCCTTATGGAAAAAAAAATGCACATATACACAAAGTTTTACCTACAGTTTTAGGGGAATCACAGAGGCCCATTTTTGGAACTGGGTTAAGAATGCCACTTAATGGTAGGTAATCAATATTTTCATGCCAGCTAAGAACCTGTCAATGAGTTCCCCAAAGGCCACATGTACATCCAAAGATCAGGACCACTCTATTCCGAATGGATATTCCATTGGTTTTATTCAGAACGTGAGTAAAATGTACTAAGAGATCTAAAACAAGTGGTATATAACTCCTACATTACATGCCAATGTGCCCAGACTTTGATCCAGAAGTATTTTATAAAATATCTGTTATATCAGCTGTGAAACTAATATTAATCTTATATTGCCAAAAATCCTAATATAAAAGGATATTATACCTTAAAGCTTCGATGGTTCAAGCTTTACTAGAGTTTTGAAATACCGATTTTGTAAATATAGCTAGAACTACAAGCTATAACAGTACCCCTCTCATAAAGTTGTCGAATTAGATGGTGTAAGTAAAGGACTGAACATCATATTTGATAAATATTAGCTTTTATTAATTATTATGTTACATTGGAGGGAGCAGTGGGGAGAGAGACACTGTGTAATGCACCTCCCAAACATCATATCCTTCTATCATCGTTAACATCCAGGGACACATGCCACATCTTGCTGATGGGCATGCAGCTAGTAGCTGGCCATTGAATTGGGAGCTGCCTGTCTCTAAAGCAGAGCTATAGGGCCTCCCTAATCTAGCGATGGCAATCAACGAGACCTGCCTTCAAAGAATTAAGTGAGATAACGTATGACAGTTGCCTGGCACACACATCTATCCAATGTAGGTGGCGGGCCATATGAGCACCAAAATCCCTTCCAGACCCAACTAACATTCTTTGCTCCTGTGAGTCTTCAGTTCGCTGAAGGCTGACGTAGGCACAGTAAGGATTTGGCTTGAGACCCTCAGGTACACAGCGAAGGTGGCAAAGATCACATAAGTCATAGGGGCCACAGCTGCTCCCATATCTGTTCCACTCTGGAAAGCTCTACCTTGACCAGGTTTTAGTCCTATGATTCCCTACTCTGATGCACTTCCCACTCAAACCCAAGAAGTGTGCAGTACGTCTGCTTCCTACTGCTGCTACCTTGTGTTTCTATTTATTTTCACTCTGTTTTTGTGCCCAGAAACAGTTCACACTAAGGATTCCACTTTCAAAACCAAATGTCCTCATTATCTAATCCCAGCTGAAGAGGCCCCTCTGTGAATCTCACTGCAGGTCCATTTTAAATTAACCAGCTTCCAGGAATGATTGGCAAAAAGGTAAGCCATGCAGGGGGGCCCCCTACAGATTGGCAACTCCTGAGCACAATGAGTCACAGACATTAAGGAGGAGTCTTGCAAGGCTGGACCTTGTTTGGATTCAGCACAGACACAAGCACGTATAAACCAGCTCCACATTACAAAGGGGTTCAGCCTGTGGCACTCCCCAAAACCACCAACATGAGTAACAGAATTATCTGGGGCAAATGAGAGGATTTAGCATCACCTTTCTCTACCACAGGAAAGACAGGTGAATCTTAGGTTTCAAAAAACAAAGATTATATGAGATCTGCCCAGAACGGGGACAGTGGGAAAAAAATGGAGAAAGCAATAGACATTCTGAGCAGATATGCCTCTTGGTGGTGGTGCTGATGCCCTCAGCCCATCTCAAAATGTCCATGTGCAAGCCTCACAGGGCAGCAGGGGAACTTCCTAAATGTACTTGCGGTCTGGGTCTTCGATGAAGCATGAATATGGTTGACCAGTTTGGTCTGGATAATGGAGGGCTGGATTCAACTGTTTTATGGCTCTGGACCAAGAGAGCAAGCCCACTAAGAAGTCTGGAGTCAAGAGTGGTTCATTTGAATAAGAAAAAGAGTGCTTTGCATGTGGGTATTATGCATGTGGATGTTCCCAAATCATACAAGCTCCCTGGGCCAGTCAGGTATATGGATTCTGGACTTTGAAAGCTAAGAGTCGCAGTTGCTATTGTATCTATTACTTACCACCTTTTAACTATGTCTTAGGGTTTTCACCCTATTTAATCCTCAAAAGCAAGATCGTTGTTATGCCATCCATTTCACAAATGATAAAAACAGATTCTAAATGAGTAAGACACTTGCTCAAGTCACATGGCTGATTCGAGTGGCCAGTATGAGCATTCATGTCAGATTTGCCTTTTTCAGAATGTGGTCTTTTAACAATGCATCAACGATTACCCAAACATGAGTATGCCCAGGTGTCCAGGAAAGAAAATGAAGTTACCTGTCGGGCAGGAGTACAACGGTGAATTGGTGGGTTGCCTTGTGCTCGTTTCCTGTGGCGGCGCAGTGGGCTGGGTTCCTGCTGTCTGCACTGTAAAAGATGAAGTAGCTACTGAAATGAAAAGAATGAAAGAGCTGTGCTCTCTTTGTAGAGGAAAATTCCCACCCCAACAAAGAGAAAAAAACAAAACTAAAATCAGGAATCACCATCAACTTCCCCGCAGTGCCCACACTCAACCATCCCCTGAAGGCATGCTTTGCACCCACCCACTTTCATTCCTTCCAACTTCCTCTTAGAAATTTCCCTTTCCTTTCTAAAATCACTCCTTTATTTTTTGTCAGATATCTCACCTTACATGCAGCACTGATCACTTGCCTCTGTGTATTTTATTAACATTTTAAATATTTTATTTTTATACACTTTACTCCTAGAGCACCACAAGTTTTAGAGCAAGTTAGTGGTGCTGTCTGGACAAGAATTCCCAAACCTGGGCTTTTCTTGCCTTTCATTGGTCTTTCTGTTTTCCCTTCCCCACAGTGGCCTCCACATTTCAACATCACCCTTTTTCATGTTCTGAACTATTTTCCTGCTTCTCTCTAATGCTCAAATCCATAACAGGATGTAGCTCTGGTTAAGAACTAAGAACAGGATAATACAATGAAGTCAGGTGATTAGAAACTTTATTCAACTTGGATCTGTGCAAAAGACCTCTTGGGCTTAACTTTTTTTTTCCAAGTTTGGGTCTTAGCAGGCATCTTTCTTTTCTCCCTGTTTCTAAAACCTTACATCCAACCATTTCATGAATATTTTAGGCAACTAGTATACACAAGAGGCACTAAGCACAGGAAGAGTGTGGATGTAAAGATAAATGTCCCCACGTTGGATCTGCTCCAGCGTGCACCTCCTTCCTGTTCAACTTAACTCAAACTCATGAGAAAACCATCAAGACAAGGATAAGGCTCAATTAATACTATCCCTGAGGAGGTCACACGGACATATAAGCCAACACCTTTCTTCCGAATCTTTGCTTTAAACATGCATATTCACCAAACCATGTCCACTAATCCACCCACATTTGCAGGCACAAACTAAGTATTACAAAGCTAAATCAATATTGAGAAAGTCAACAGATTCTTTAGTGTGTTCCGCTGCCTCGAATGAACAGAGCTGTTTTACTTACAAACTTCTATGGCTCTAAAATCCCAGTTTTAACCTAAAGCCCTCTCTTCCAAATTCAGCTCAAAGCCGAATCCTTCAGATCCCTCCTGATTAAGTATACATATTGTTCAATAGGAGTCAGGGGAAATCAGTATGTTTCATCAGATTTTTCTGGCTAAGAGGTTGTGACATCTCTGTTATTCCTCAGAATCCAGTGTTACCCCAAGGGGTCAAAGAATTTTGGAACCTTTAAGAATCTTCACTAAAAGTTATCTTTTTAATCCTAGAGATAGGTTTGAACCTAACCTTGTCCTCAGAATGGCAAGCTATTTCTCTACCTTTAAGTCAAATTATTCTCCACTCGTATTAAATCTAAGCTCTTCTTTATCAGAAGTTTGAAGTATGAACCATGTGGCCTGAATTAAAAAAAAAAAGGCGTGTAAATTCTAAATCCCTGAAGTCTTTAATCTGATGTTTACTTTTTCATCAGTATAAATAGCATCTTTTGCTATTTCCATGCCACATAAATAAATTAAAGGTTGCTGGAAGCAAAACTGTGTAAGTAGATTGACTGCCCAGAGAAGACAGGGTAATCGTATAAAGGATTGTTCAGTGAGGATGTCAGATCAAGACAAATTCACCTGAACATAAGCTCAGTGCTCATGGCAGAAGGCACAGTCAAGTCTTTAACAACTTGGGCACAGGCCCAAAATTCAAATTCATGAAGGAATCCTGATTCGAGTAGTTTCTATCCATATAACTTTTAGACTCTGTGCCTTAGTTCCCACAACTATAAAATGGAATTGAATCACACCTAGAGTGCATAGGGGTTGTCATAAGAATTAAGCAATATAATACTTGTAAACCACTTAGCATGGGTCCTGTCACATAGGAAACAGAGTAAATGTTAACTTCACTGAAATCTCATCCTCAAGTGGAGATCTGGCTTCAGAATGGACGAACTGATCTCTACTCAGAGCTCCTTGTAAGGACAGAATCTCATTAACCTGACCCTTATTCTCTGATATTCCTATTTTTGCCTCAAAAACCTGTGCTCAACTGGGCCAAATCCACTCCACCCTTGTTAGATGTCTAAGATCAATGGTCTCGCTTTTTGGGGGGTGTTGCTAATAATGAATGCCTTGGAGAATCTGACCAAAAGCTATGAGTTCCCTTGCTCTAAAAATGATTATATGTAGAAGGGTGCATATAATCTGGGACAGGGGTTCACAGGGCTTCACACAGGCTTCACCCTGTGAAGCCCATGTCTGGAACCCAGGTAAGAACCCTTAGCCTAGATTGTACTTCTGCCTTAACATAATGCCTTGGATGGTCGACATCTCATTAGAAGACCTCTGGACTCAAGAAACACATTTGTTTACCTGGCTTGAGGTTCTGCGTGGGTGCTGGCATTGAAGAAGTAGAGGTAAAGACCCTAGGTGACGTTGGAACATTGGTGACCTCAGCTGGAGTTAGAAACCAACATGAAAGCAAGGATTAATCAAGCAGCAAGAAACAAGAGCTGGATCCACGTACTAATGCAACCAATGAGAGACTGTCCCTGGGCAGAATTAGGCACTGATCTTCCCTGAACGCAGAGTTCTTGTCATTGGTCAACTAGAATCTGTGACAGAGGAGGGCTCTGAAGACATACTTGCAAAAAGGAAACAGCTGCATTAAAAGGATATATTTGGGGGGGTTCAGAGGTGAAAAATGTCACCTGGGATTTGCACTGAAGCACTTTGAAAGACCGGTCATGCATATCAGATTTCTGTATCTTCATAAACATCTGTGAGATAAGGAAAATGTCTAGAACCTGGAGCTGCCTTTATCCTCTCTGTGGTGAATGACTAAGACTTCAACAGTAGTTCCCAGGCCTAGAATGCTTACCAAATAAATAGCATTCAGTCCAGTCAGGCCTGAGGGAGGCATACCAAAAGAGGGACCTGCATCCTAAATGAGGACTAACTCACACCCATTAGCATATGCTAGATAAATCACACAGATGATTTCTACATTTGGTTAGAAGGTAAACTAGACCTTTTGCGTTCCTTCCCACCTAAGAGGTAACAACAGCTAGTAACATTGACTCTGGCACTTTCCAGATTCGGCAGCAGTACAGGATTCCAAATCACTTAGTGAATGTGTCAGGGCTACCCAGACGGAGCTAAAACCAGAAGTTAGCCCAAACAAAAGCAAACCAATGAAGGACTGAATCAAGAATGTATACTTTTGATCTCACTAGGCACCTTTTTTCTCTGCAAAAAGTTTCCTTAAATTTCTACTTGACTTACTACAAAAGAAAACCCATGTCACGTAAATAGGGGACAGTTGGTTTGAAAACCTTTCTTTCTGAAAGATCCAATTTAATTTAGAATCTGAGGAGGAAAAATCTTTTTTCAACAAATATTTGTGTCTATTATATGCAAAGCATTAGTCCAAAGCAGAGGTCAGCAAAGTTTCTGGAAAATTACTGTCTGGAAAGCAGACAGTAAATGCTTTAAGCTTCAGGAGCACTTGCTCCACTCTGCCTATGGGGAAGCCACAGTGGACAATGTATGTATCAAATGGGTATGGCTGCTCAAATAAAAACGTATAAAACAGCAGTCCTGTTTTGTAATCTGATCTAGCCCTGGGGCTTCGATCTACTGACCCTGATCTAAGGTGTAGTTAGCGAGTACGATCCAATTCCCTCCTTCCATTTTAAAATCTAATCTACAGGGGAAAAAGCACATATGCAGAAAATCTGATCAAAGGAGAGTAAGGGAAACAATAAAGAGGAGGTAACCTAATCAAATTACCTAATTAACTTGGTATCTTCAGTGGCAAATATTTTCCCCAGGCAGAAGCAAGGAAACTAACTGTAGATGCCAGTGGAAAAAAGCCTGAACAGAAGCTTGAAGAGTAAGCTCAGCTGGTGAAAAAAGCAAGCAAACTTAAGCAAAGAATTGGTTATTGGAGGCAGTCTCCTTGGCTCAGTTAAGGACCCTCTTCCCACTTGACAAGAGCACTGCCCTTGTAAGTGCCCACCTATTAAAGAATTTCGAAGCACTTCACAAGTGTCCTACTAATTTCTCGGCTATGTCAATTCTTAACATTCAGAAAAACCAATAATAAATTTCATGAATCCAAAAAAGTTGCAGTCATGATCTTTTCTCCCCATGCTGTTCCTTGCATCTGTCTAGAGCACACGATTATCACCAGCCTCTTTTGGCTTCCCTAAATTGCTTCCCACAGATGATTTCCCCCATGGTCATCTATTTTCTCCATCAGAACTGCCCTTATGTCACTAGTCTTCACAAAAGAGACAAACCAAGTCCAAAAGTTGGGAGATTGCAAAACCAAGTTCCTCTTAATTAAAAAAAGAAAGAAGAAGAAAGAAAGAAAGAAGAAGAAAGAAAGAAAGAGAAAGAAAGAAAGAAAGAAAGAAAGAAAGAAAGAAAGAAAGAAAGA